>NC_052352.1:2178908-2221473 GCF_009727055.1 Benincasa hispida | reverse complement strand
GAAAGGATACAATAATCGTGTAAACGATGAGCAAGTGAGAGATGGCTGAAACCTATTGTATAGGTCGATGCCAATCGTTTAGAAAAAGTTAAGCGATCATTTAGCTCATCATTTAGATCCGTGTCTATCGCTTACAAACATACACGATTGTTTGCTTGCCTCAAGTTATCGCTTAGTAAATCCTATTTACTTGATAACTTTCGTTCTGTGAGAGAATTCAAAAGTGATCGTTCTAGAAAAAGTTAAGCAATCGTTTAGCTCATCGTTTAGATCCGTGTCTGTCGCTTACCAAACACTACATGATCGTTTAGCTTGCTCCAAGTTATCACTTAGTAAATCCTATTTACTTGATAACTTCTGTTTTATGAGAAAATTCAAAAACTCAACATTTGCAAAACTTAGTAAATAGGAAAATAATTTTTCTTTTATCTCACGGTTACCATGAACTACCAATAATCTCTCACTCAATTGGTTATTAGAGAAAAAGATTTAATTATCCAATAATTAATATTATTATAAATATAATTGATAACCAACTTATCATACTATATTTATAACCTATTAGTTCAATATTTCATCTCATGAAACATATAAACCATAGTTCTTTTTCTATTCCATGGTACTTAATGTAAATCTCATTTACATTAATCCTCCACTAGATGTATCTCATACATCAACTGATCATATCATATATAATCGAATTACTCTTGTCAATTTTAACATTTCAAATTAACACCAAAGAACTGATCCTCAACTAAATCCATTGAGAATACAAGGGACCTTATAGACCTGTTAGCTCGAAGCTCCAACGGTATGTGAATAAACTGACTAAACTCTTTAGTCACGAGACCCACCATTCGTTAACTGCCAGACACTCCACTAAGACCGACAATTGAACTCTCCTTACCAACAGATATATTATGTGTCCATCTTAACCAATCAGCTGTGCGACAACCCTACTATGACCGAGTCCTCTCTTCCAAAGAGAGGTTGTCGCACTATGTTCAAGCCTCGGCAAATCAAGCCCTTAAAGGAGCAATCTCTCTACTCATCCCTGCATCGAGAAATGATTGAATTCCATCTTGTGGATTGAGTTTCTCAGCTCCCAGATCAGACAAGTTCCCAAAACGGTAGGCATGTTGAGTTGGCAATCTGGCCACTCTCATCCATACTAATCAAAGGATCGCCCTCAAAGGCAGGAGTTCCAAAACACTCAGGATTGAGGTCGTGTCACCTATGGTCGTTTAGGTGAGATGTAAGTCTCTAGTATCAATGAAGTTTATAATAAAAGTCTAGTCATCTCGTGGTCCGGGTCTTATAACAAACTCTTTGTATAGGACACGTCACTCGCACGTCTCCACATGAATGGTCAGGATCCACCATCTGTAGTAGTTTACAACACTTGCAAACCTCTACCAAGCGGGCCGTATCGTAGTGTTACTAGGATCAGGTATCCACCTTAATCCTTATACTACAAACCTATTTAGGTTTATCACTTAAGGCATGATCATTTTTATATCACATATACATGCTTTAAGTTCACATAAGATAATCAAGGAGCTTTGTTTATTGGATATGAGTAAATGCCAGATGAAATAACGTTTATTTTATTCATCAAACAATGTGTGTCTTTACAAACAACGAGACTCCGGAGAATTAGGATACCAATCCCAACACAAAGAAACTACAGATAAGTCAACAAGAGTAGTTGATCAAGCATGTCCTTCAATAAGAGTTGTTAATGAAACTAATGTTTCACATCCTTCTCAAGAATTGAGAATGCTTCGTCATAGTGGGGAGATTGCTCAATAGCTGATCGTTACATGGGTTTAACAGAAACTCAAGTTATCATACCTGATGATGGCTTAAAGGATCCATTGACTTTTAATCAAGCAATGGAAGATGTGGATAAAGACCAATAGATAAAAAGCCATAGACTTCGAAATGAAGTCAATGTACTTCAATTCGATCTGAGAAACTTGTAGATCAACCAGAAGGGGTCAAACCTATTGGTTGCAAATGGATCTACAAGAAAAAACTGAAGGAGTAATATCAGCATGCAGCGGAAGCAACAAGGATCAAAGCATTCTAATCATTAATTTTGGCTGCAAATAAAGTATGCTCATAAAATAATAAAAGGGTTTCAAGTCATACCTTTGTAAAACCTTTAGAATCTCGAATTCAGCTGCAAATCTTCTCCAGTCTTGTTGTGAACCACCTCAAGATCTTCTCACTATTTCTCTTGGAGTTTTAGATTGAGTTTGAGAATTAAAATAAGCTTGAATAAAGGAATTTGGAGAAGAAGCACTGATGCAACTTAAAGAAACTTCTTCAACCTCACAAGTTTTCAACAAAACTACATAAGTTCATCAGCATTTTCATCACTGATTTTCACTTCCATCTTCTCTATTTAATGTAGGATAATCATGCATAGAAGAAGGCTACATGAGATGTACCACATGTCTGGAAGATTGAAGCAAATCAAGTGGGAAAATGAGTGAGCTACTTGATGAAATGTTTGTGGAGAAATCCAACTATTCTCAAATTTGTTGTTTTTACCTTAATTTTTGTTTTATAAATTGATTTCCAAAATCAATTTAGTTTTCAAAATTAAAATTTATTAATTTTACAAAATTAGTTTCATAAATTAATTTTTAATAAATTTAATAGTAAATAAAGAATTTAATAATTTTAATTAATTCTAATTAATTTAATATCAAATATAAATTAATTTTATACAAATTCTATCTTCATGATTTTAATATTTAAATCATATTTAAATATTAATTAAATTCTCCAATTTCGGTTTAATTCCAAAATTAAACGTGTAATTATATCTCATATAATTATACTTCTCTTAATTCTAATTTAGAACGTTTCAAATTATTTTTCACGCCACTCTAAAGCTAATCCATTTCGAGCTAGTAGAGGGACCTCGTGGATCTACAGATCATGGGTCCAACGATCCGAGATTAATTGGCTAAACTCTTTACAATCGAATTAATCCCAATAGTTAAACTAATGAGTCACTTCACTAAAGCCCATAGTTGTACTCCCCTCACTGTAGATATATATGTCCACTCGATATAACCATGATTAGTAAGTTAACCTTGCACAGGTTGTTTGTAATAACGGCTAGGTCAAATATCTGTTTACCTTCGAGATTACCTTTTGTTCTTAAGTCCCACTGATTCTCTAATGAATAATTGGTTTGTGATCCAATCAGCAAATCGAGTTCCTCTCAGGCCAATGAAAGGGTGGGGCCCCTTGTTCAAGACACAGAGTCAGCACTTAAGGAAACAATTTCTCTATTATCTCTAAAAATGGGTAGGAGTGAATTCTATCTTGCAATCCTATGTCTCCAGCTATCTACCCTATGTCTCAGCTTCTACCCTATAATTCCAAATAAACAGGAGTTCATAGTTAGCTTAGGATTAAGGTCAAGTTACCTAGGTCATCGCTTTGAAATAGTTAGTCTTAAACAGTAAACAAATTATAAGTAAAGATGACTAATATCGTGGTCGATCTTGTAAAACCCATTTGCATAGGACCGTCCCCTTTTCATGTCATAATATGTACGAATCAGGATCACATCATCTGTAGCACTTTACAACTCTTTATAACAACTACAGAGTGGGTCGCATCCAATAGTGTTACCAGAATAAGGCACCCAACCTCATTCATATACTATAGATCGTTTTGACTACGTACTCGAACCTGGTCCACTTTTATCTCTCCACATAAAGTTCAAGTATTCATGTAATAGTCAATGGGTTTTAGTTTATTGATTTTTTCTAAAACGAAATAAGCAATCATATATGAATAAACAACTTTATTGAATTTTCATAATAAGTTTCTATTGTTTACAAACCACGTGTTTTAGGACATAAAAACCCCAACAAAAACAAGACCAAGCTGGTAAGGTACAACCTATGAAGTAGACTCATGGAAAGAGTTTACCTAAAGAATAAGGGGTAGGACTATGAAGAGAACATTATCTCCAAGTTTGCCATGATTTGAAGTTCCATTAGTATACTCTTGTCCATTGCTAATCCTTTTATGATTATGAAATCTGGCAAATAAATGTCAAGACAGCTTTTTCAAATGGCTATCTTATAAAGAAGCGTCTATATGTCTAAAAACCAAAGGGGTTTATTGAACAGGGTCAAAGAGCAAAAAGTTTGTAAGCTTGTTGAGATCCATTTATGGATAATAACAGCATCTTTGATCATGAATATGAGATTTTGATACTCTGATCAATCTTATGGCTTTGAAAAAATATTGACAAACCTTGTGTTCTACAAGAAGATTGTCAACAAAACTCTAGCTTTTCTGGTTCTATATGTTGATTGATATCTACCCATTGAAAATGAAGTAGAATTTCTAGTTGACGTTAAGAAATGGCTAGCCACCACAATTTCTAAATGAAGGATTTAGGAGAAGCAATTGTATGTTTTTTGGACATCAAAATAGTTCAGAACCGCAAAGGAATAGGACACTAGCATTGTCTCAGGCATCTTATATTGACAAAAATGTTGTCTACGTATTAAAATGCAAAATTCCAAGAAAGGTATGGTTACCTTTTAGACATGGAATTCATTTTTTCTAAGGAACGTTGTCCTAAGACACCTCAAGAGGTCGAGTAATATGAAACAAATTCCATATGCATTAGCAGTCGGGAGCTTGAAGTATGCCATGTTGTATACACACCTGACATATTGCTATGAAGTTGGAATAGCCAGCCAGATTTCAGTTCAATCATGGATATGATCATATTGTTGTTTAAAAACATCCTCAATGTATCTTTGAAGAACAAGGGAATATATGCTTGTGTATAGTGCTAAGAATCTGATCCCTACTGGGATACACTGATTCTAACTTCCAGACCAAATGTGGAATCAAGGAAATCAACTCTGGGGTCAGTACTCACTCTAAATGAGGAGCTATAGTATGGAGGAGTATAAAGCAAAGTTGTATTGCTGAATTGCTGCCCATTTCTCATTTGAACCTGAGACCTGTAGCTGATTCAATAAAATCTATACTCTTTCCTATTACTGGGAATAGTCCTTCTTATTGTATAGTAGGGTATAGTAGGCGAGCGAGTTAGCGAAGACGCTTAGGCTAATTGCTGACTCCACCATGGAAGTTAAGTATGTAGCTGCATGTGAAGCAGCTAAAGAAGCAATATGGCTCAATAATGTTCTTGACCAATTTGGAAGTTGTTCCAAATATGCATCTGTCCATCACTCTCTATTGTGAAAATATTGGGAGCAGTTGCCAATTCCAAAGAACCTAGAAGCCATAAAGAGAGGAAAGCATAATTGTGCAAGTACCATCTCATCAAGGAGATCGTATATCGAGGAGACATGATCGTCACGCAGATAGCCTCTATAAAACAACTTAGCTAATCCATTACAAAGGAGGCCCTCCCGGCTAAAGTATTTAAGGGTCACCTAGTGGGACTAGGGCTACAAGGAAATAGACAAGGACAAGTGGGAGAAATAATGGGTTATCTGATGCCTATATGTTTATGTATTTATTTTCTCTCATTAACTCAACATTATATATATTTGTATATGATTATAGTATATATAATAGTATGCTATGTATATCCACTAGAGCTTTAAGTCTAAGAGGAGTTGTTGGGTTTTTATGTCCTAAACTCGTAGTATTTGTAACAAATAAACTTTTCTCTTAATTAATAAAGATGTTATTGAAAGTTTGATTCAAATAAGTAGTTTTTGAATTATATGAATTGAAATCATTTTATTTTTAGAAATAAATCACAATACACTTAAGATCATGGGCTTTCACATAAGTACTGAATGCTATATGTGGAGACCATAAGAGTGGATCAAGTTCGAGTAGATAGCCAAAATGATCTATAGTATATGAATAAGTGGGTTGCCTTATCATGGTAATACTATCGAATGCGGCCTACTCTGTAGTTGTTACCAATTTTGTCGGTAAAATGCCTACAACGAAGTGATCTTGATTCGTTCTATGTGGTGATCATAAGTATTAGGGAACGTCCTATTTAAAGAATTTGCATAAGTTCAGGATCAAAGAAATAAAGTTACTTCTTACTTATACATAAAAGATAGCCCAAATGATCTATAGTATACGAATAAGGTTGGGTACACTTACTTCTACGAATACTATTGAATGCGGCGTACTTCTGTAGTTGTTACAATTTGTGGTAAAGTGCTACAAACAAAGTGATCTTGATTCGTTCATGGGTGAACATTAAGGAGTAGAGACTCATATTTAAAGAGTTTGCGTTAACTGCCAGACACTCCACTAAAGACCGACAATTGAACTCTCCTTACCACAGATATATTATGTGTCCATCTTAACCAATCAGCTGTGCGACAACCCTACTATGACCGAGTCCTCTCTTCCAAAGAGAGGTTGTCGCCACTATGTTCAAGCCTCGGAATCAGCCCTTAAGGAAGCAATCTCTCTACTCATCCCTGCATCGAGAAATGATTGAATTCCATCTTGTGGATTGAGTTCTCAGCTCCCAGATCAGACAAGTTCCCAAAACGGTAGGCATGTTGAGTTGGCAATCTGGCCACTCTCATCCATACTAATCAAAGGATCGCCCTCAAAGGCAGGAGTTCCCAAAACACTCAGGATTGAGGTCGTGTCACCTATGGTCGTTTAGGTGAGATGTAAGTCTCTAGTATCAATGAAGTTATATAAAAAGTCTAGTCATCTCGTGGTCCGGGTCTTATACAAACTCTTTGTATAGGACACGTCACTCGCACGTCTCCACATGAATGGTCAGGATCCACCATCTGTAGTAGTTTACAACACTTGCAAACCTCTACCAAGCGGGCCGTATTCGTAGTGTTACTAGGATCAGGTATCCCACCTTAATCCTTATACTACAGACCTATTTAGGTTATCACTTAAGGCATGATCCATTTTTATATCACATATACATGCTTAAGTTCACATAAGATAATCAAGGAGCTTTGTTTATTGGATATGAGTAAATGCCAGAATGAAATAACGTTTATTTTATTCATCAAACAATGTGTGTCTTTACAAACAACGAGACTCCGGGAGAATTAGGATACCAATCCCAACACAAAGAAACTACAGATAAGTCAACAAGAGTAGTTGATCAAGCATGTCCTTCAATAAGAGTTGTTAATGAAACTAATGTTTCACATCCTTCTCAAGAATTGAGAATGCTTCGTCATAGTGGGAGGATTGCTCAATAGCCTGATCGTTACATGGGTTTAACAGAAACTCAAGTTATCATACCTGATGATGGCTTAAAGGATCCATTGACTTTTAATCAAGCAATGGAAGATGTGGATAAAGACCAATAGATAAAAGCCATAGACTTCGAAATGAAGTCAATGTACTTCAATTCGATCTGAGAACTTGTAGATCAACCAGAAGGGGTCAAACCTATTGGTTGCAAATGGATCTACAAGAAAAAACTGAAGGAGTATATCAGCATGCAGCGGAAGCAACAAGGATCAATAAGCATTCTAATTCATTAATTTTGGCTGCAAATAAAGTATGCTCATAAAATAATAAAAGGGTTTCAAGTCATACCTTTGTAAAACCTTTAGAATCTCGAATTCAGCTGCAAATCTTCTCCAAGTCTTGTTGTGAACCACCTCAAGATCTTCTCTACTATTCTCTTGGAGTTTTAGATTGAGTTGTGAGAATTAAAATAAGCTTGAATGAAAGGAATTTGGAGAAGAAGCACTGATGCAACTTAAAGAACACTTCTTCAACCTCACAAGTTTTCAACAAAACTACAATAAGTTCATCAGCATTTTCATCACTGATTTTCACTTCCATCTTCTCTATTTAATGTAGGATAATCATGCATAGAAGAAGGCTACATGAGATGTACCACATGTCTGGAAGATTGAAGCAAAATCAAGTGGGAAAATGAGTGAGCTACTTGATGAATGTTGTGGAGAAATCCAACTATTCTCAAATTTGTGTTTTACAATTAATTTTGTTTTATAAATTGATTTCCAAAATCAATTTAGTTTTCAAAATTAAAATTTATTAATTTTACAAAATTAGTTTCATAAATTAATTTTCTAATAAATTTAATAGTAAATAAAGAATTTAATAATTTAATTAATTCTAATTAATTTAATATCAAATATTAAATTAATTTTATACAAATTCTATCTTCATGAATTTAATATTTAAATCATATTTAAATATTAATTAAATTCTCCAATTTCGTTTAATTCCAAAATTAAACGTGTAATTATATCTCATATAATTACTACTTCTCTTAATTCTAATTTGAACGTTTCAAATTAATTTTTCACGCCACTCTAAAGCTAATCCATTTCGAGCTAGTAGAGGGACCTCGTGGATCTACAGATCATGGGCTCCAACGATCCGAGATTAATTGGCTAAACTCTTTACATCGAATTAATCCCCAATAGTTAACTAATGAGTCACTTCACTAAAGCCCATAGTTGTACTCCCCTCACTGTAGATATATTATGTCCACTCGATATAACCATGATTAGTAAGTTAACCTTGCACAGGTTGTTTGTAATAACGGCTAGGTCAAATATCTGTTTTACCTTCGAGATTACCTTTTGTTCCTTAAGTCCCACTGATTCTCTAATGAATAATTGGTTTGTGATCCAATCAGCAAATCGAGTTCCTCTCAGGCCAATGAAAGGGTGGGGCCCCTTGTTCAAGACACAGAGTCAGCACTTAAGGAAACAATTTCTCTATTATCTCTAAAAATGGGTAGGAGTGAATTCTATCTTGCATCCTATGTCTCCAGCTATCTACCCTATGTCTCCAGCTATCTACCCTATAATTCCAAATAAACAGGAGTTCATAGTTAGCTTAGGATTAAGGTCAAGTTACCTAGGTCATCGCTTTGAAATAGTTAGTCTTAAACAGTAAACAACATTATAAAGTAAGAATGACTAATATCGTGGTTCGATCTTGTATAAACCCATTGCATAGGACGTCCCCCTTTTCATGTCATAATATGTACGAATCAGGATCACATCATCTGTAGCACTTTACAACTCTTTATAACAACTACAGAGTGGGTCGCATCCAATAGTGTTACCAGAATAAGGCACCCAACCTCATTCATATACTATAGATCGTTTTGACTACGTACTCGAACCTGGTCCACTTTTATCTCTCCACATAAAGTTCAAGTATTCATGTAATAGTCATGGGTTTTTTAGTTTATTAGATTTATTTCTAAAACGAAATAAGCAATACATATATGCAATAACAACTTATTGAATTTTCATAATAAGTTTTATTGTTTACAAACCATGTGTTTTAGGACATAAAACCCAACAAAAACAAGACCAAGCTGGTAAGGTACAGACCTATGAAGCTAGACTCATGGCAAAAGAGTTTACCTAAAGAAAGGGGGTAGACTATGAAGAAACATTATCTCCAGTTGCCATGATTAAGTCCATTAGTATACTCTTGTCCATTGCTATCTTTTATGATTATGAAATCTGGCAAATAAATGTCAAGACAGCTTTTTAAATGGCTATCTTATAAAGAGCGTCTATATGTCTAAACCAAAGGGGTTTATTGAACAGGGTCAAGAGCAAAAAGTTTGTAAGCTTGTGAGATCCATTTATGGATAATAACAAGCATCTTGATCATGGAATATGAGATTTGATACTCTGATCAAATCTTATGGCTTTGAAAAAAATATTGACAAACCTTGTGTTTACAAGAAGATTGTCAACAAAACTCTAGCTTTTCTGGTTCTATATGTTGATGATATTCTACCCATTGAAAATGAAGTAGAATTTCTAGTTGACGTTAAGAAATGGCTAGCCACACAATTCTAAATGAAGGATTTAGGAGAAGCAATGTATGTTTTTTGGATCAAAATAGTTCAGAACCGCAAGAATAGGACACTAGCATTGTCTCAGGCATCTTATATTGACAAAATGTTGTCTACGTATAAAATGCAAAATTCCAAGAAAGGTATGTTACCTTTTAGACATGGAATTCATTTTTCTAAGGAACGTTGTCCTAAGACACCTCAAGAGGTCGAGAATATGAAACAAATTCCATATGCATTAGCAGTCGGGAGCTTGAAGTATGCCATGTTGTATACACACCCTGACATATGCTATGAAGTTGGAATAGCCAGCAGATTTCAGTTCAATCATGGATATGATCATATTGTTGTTAAAAACATCCTCAAGTATCTTTGAAGAACAAGGGAATATATGCTTGTGTATAGTGCTAAGAATCTGATCCCTACTGGATACACTGATTCTAACTTCCAGACCAATGTGGAATCAAGGAAATCAACTCTGGGGTCAGTACTCACTCTAAATGGAGGAGCTATAGTATGGAGGAGTATAAAGCAAAGTTGTATTGCTGAATTGCTGCCCATTTCTCATTTGAACCTGAGACCTGTAGCTGATTCAATAAAATCTATACTCTTTCCTATTAACTGGGAATAGTCCTTCTTATTGTATAGTAGGGTATAGTAGGCGAGCGAGTTAGCGAAGACGCTTAGGCTAATTGCTGACTCCACCATGGAAGTTAAGTATGTAGCTGCATGTGAAGCAGCTAAAGAAGCAATATGGCTCATAATGTTCTTGACCAATTTGGAAGTTGTTCCAAATATGCATCTGTCCATCACTCTCTATTGTGAAAATATTGGAGCAGTTGCCAATTCCAAAGAACCTAGAAGCCATAAGAGAGGAAAGCATATTAAGTGCAAGTACCATCTCATCAAGGAGATCGTATATCGAGGAGACATGATCGTCACGCAGATAGCCTCATAAAACAACTTAGCTAATCCATTTACAAAGGCCCTCCCGGCTAAAGTATTTAAGGGTCACCTAGTGGGACTAGGGCTACAAGGGAAATAGAACAAGGACAAGTGGGAGAAATAATGGGTATCTGATGCCCTAGTTTATTGTATTTATTCTCTCATTACTCAACATTATATATATTTGTATATATATATATATATATATATGTATGTATGTATATCCACTAGAGCTTTAGTCTAAGTAGGAGTTTGTTGGGTTTTATGTCCTAAACTCGTAGTTTGTAAACAATAAACTTATTCTGTTAATTAATAAAGATGTTATTGAAGTTTGATTCAAATAAGTAGTTTTGAATATATGAATTGCTCATTTTATTTTTAGAAATAAATCCAATACACTTAAGATCCATGGCTTTCACATAAGTACTTGAATGTTATGTGGAGACATAAGAGTGGATCAAGTTCGAGTAGATAGCCAAAATGATCTATAGTATATGAATAAGATTGGGTGCCTTATTCTGGTAATACTATCGAATGCGGCCTACTCTGTAGTTGTTACAATTTGTGGTAAAATGCTACAAACGAAGTGATCTTGATTCGTTCATGTGGTGACATAAGTATTAGGGACGTCCTATTTAAAGAATTTGCATAAGTTCAGATCAAGAAATAAGTTACTCTTACTTTATAACATAGATAGCCAAAATGATCTATAGTATACGAATAAGGTTGGGTACCTTATTCTAGAAATACTATTGAATGCGGCGTACTCTGTAGTTGTTACAATTTGTGGTAAAGTGCTACAAACAAAGTGATCTTGATTCGTTCATGTGGTGACATAAGGAGTAGAGACGTCATATTTAAAGAGTTTGCATAAGATCAGACTAAGAAATAAGTCACTCTTACTTTATGACGTTGTTTACTGTTTAAGACTAACTATTTCAAAGTGATGACCTAGGTAACTTAATCTTAATCCTGAGCTAACTATGAACTCTTGTTTATTTGGGATTATCCTTAGATTTGCATGGGTGAGGGTTGGCTCAACAGGCCGGCTCAATAAGCCTCCTATTTCAGGGGTAAGATTGGGTAGATAGCTGGGGACATAAGATGCAAGATGAAATTCACTCCTACCCGCTTTTAGGGANCCTCCTATTTCAGGGGTAAGATTGGGTAGATAGCTGGGGACATAAGATGCAAGATGAAATTCACTCCTACCCGCTTTTAGGGATAGTAGAGACGTTGTTGCCTTAAGTGTTGACTCGGAGTGTTGAACAAGGGGCCCCACCCTTTCACTGGCCTGAGAGGGACTCGGTTTGATGATTGGATCACAAATCAATTGTTCATTAGAGGACCAGTGAGACTTAAGGAACAAGAGGTAATCTCAGGGGTAAAACACCGATTGACCCAGCTGTTATTACGAACAACCTGTGAAGGGTTAACTTACTAATCATGGTTATATTGAATAGACCCAATATATCTATAGTGAGGGGAGTGCAACTACTGAGATTTAATAGAGTGACCCGGTAGTTAACGAATGATGGTCAATTAGGTTAAAGAGTTTAACCGATTAATCTCGAATCATTGGAGCCTATGATCTATAGGTCCATTAGATCCCCCTACTAGCTCACAAACGGAATAAAACCTTAGAATATTGTGATGAGTAAATTTGAACGTTCTAATTCAAATTAAGGGAATTAGTAATTATATGCGATATAATTACACGTTTAATTACTGAATTAAATGAAATTGGAGAATTGGTTGATATTTAAATTCGATTTAAATATCCATTTACATGAATAGAGATATGTGGTTGTGGAATTTATATGTAATTAATTTAATATTTGATATTAAATTAATAGAATTAATTAAATCAATTAAAATTAAACATTTAAAATTTGAATTTTGTGAAAAATCAAATTTAGAAAATCAATTAGATTAAAAATTGAATTTTAATAAAAAAAATTCAATTAATTGGTTTAAATCAATTTTAAACCAAATTAATCTTGAAATTAGAAAATTGATTTTTTTTTCTAAATTAGTGGGTTTATCCCACTTTTGCTTTTGAATTTGAGTCAAATTCCACTCATAAACCTTAAGTAGGTGCCGTCTTCATTTGATGAAGATTCTCAACATGCTGAAAGTGATTAAAAACACACAAAATTGGGTCGAGAAAGAGGCATGCAAAAGGGGTTTTGAAGAAAAGTTCTTTTAACTTAAGTGTCTTCATCTCCAAAATTTCCTCCAATCTCAACTCATTTTGAGTCTCACACTTGGAGCTAGAAATTCTTTAAAATTACAACCAACAAAGTCCCTCCTACTTTTTTCTCCCGCTAAAAAAAGGACCAACAATTTTAAAACTAAAATCTCCAATGGCTCCTTATAAATGAATTGGAAGGGGGAAAATGAAATATTTATGACGAAATATCTACTTTTTTTTTTTTTTCGGAAATCAACCGATACATATATATAAATAAATTGGCCCTCATGGTAATAGAATATAATAAAATAGAATTGAAGAGAAATTATGATACAGTCTGTGGAAATTTAAAGTAGCCAATAAAAACAAATTTGACTGAAAAATAATAAATAATTAATTAATGATGAAAAAGAAAAAGGCAAAGAAATCAACTTCTCCTTGGTGCTTCGAGCAGTGTACTCAGAAGAGATTCCACGAGAAGCATTTAAGAAGACGACCAATTCTCTCATCCCTTGATTCCAATTCATTTAATGATTTTTTTTCATATAAAAAAATCATTAAATGACCTTTTTTTATTTTTTTATTTTTTTACCACTTCGTAAAAACGATATGATTCAAACCTATAATTCATAAAGAAAAGGTACTCATGTCTAACTACTTAACCTACTCAAACGTGTGATATTAATTGTCCTAGTTCTTATATGAGTGTAATGAAGTTTTAATGTGTCACACAATTTCATTTTCATTTAGTTTGAAATCATTCTAATTTAAATCTTAAATTTTCAAATGCTCTATTTTAATCCTTCATTTTTTAAGGTTAATTTGATTTTAGTTCCAAATTTTATCTTAAATTATCGATTGACCAAAAAACTTAAATTAGTAGATAAAAGTAGGTTGAAGGTTCAACAGGAGGTGGAAATCCATATTAAATGAGGCTGAAATAATATTGCATGAGCTTGAACATAGGATCTCTTTGGAACACTTGGACCATCTACTTTGATACCATCTTAAATCACTGATTGACTCAAAAGGTTAAGCTAGTGGATAAAGCTAAATTTAGTTATATATCATCTAACATTCTAGATATATTAAAAAGACTATATGTTAATCCTCGAACAAAAAATCAATTTTGTTTTGAAATTTAACACATGATCTTCTTCTTTTAGTTTCAAATACTCATAAAATTTAAGAATCGTATCAATTAAACTCGTAAGTTGTTATAAATTGAGTTGAGACTTTATTTATTTTTCCAATGGAAACAAACAAAGTGGTAGTTGAAGAAGTATTATAACCATGATTAAAATCGATATAATTCGATTAAAAAAACAGTTGAATATAAGGAAAAAAAAAACGTCTGTGTACCATTTGATTAGAAAATGGGCCTAGAAATAAACCAACACAAGGCATAAGAGTGGGGGATCAAATTATCTGATTGAAGTTTCAAAATGGAAGTAAATTAAAAACACACCATAGACATTAATTTGTTAGGGTTTTTGGATATCCCTTTCCTTTTTATTTGTTTTTGAAAAAGTTTGAAATTTTTTTTAAAAAATAGTAGTGGGAAAAAATGAGAATATCCATGGCTACCCAAGCCCTTCTGCTCCTCATTGAATGCATTGGTCCTTTTTTAGGGTTTTGGTTGTCCATTGCCTTTAATGCATACCCCTCTCCTTCTTCAAACCCTAAACCCTTCTCACCACTCTTTCATAAATTCCATCTTTCTCTCAAGACATTCCCCACTTTTCCCACAAATCCCCTTCTCTCTTATTCTTTTTCCAATCCCATTCTCCATTCTTTCTTCTTCTTACAATAAGGCCATTTTGTGATGGAGGAGATGAAGTTTTGTGTTTCTTTAGCTTGAAATAGTTGCTATGATATTGGTCCGGTTCACTCAGATCAGTACCTGCAAGCGATTGTACCTAGCTTCGCTTGTCTTGCATGCGGTACGATGGGTTTAAAACTTTGCTGAGTCTGATTGAGCCGCGCCAATATCTCAGTGCTCTTTCATATTTATTTTGGAATAGTACTAGTATCTTTCTTACAGAAGATATTGAAACCTTTTGGAGGTACTTTCTTTTTCTTTTTAGCTTTCAAGATCTGAAATGCATGGACTTCTAAAAGATACATCTTTCAACTATGCTTTATAATAGCATGCTTGTGATTTAAAAAATGAAACTATAGGTAGAGATCTCGCTAGTTTGAACTATTATGATGCCATTTTTCTTTCCATTTAGATATTAAAGGTATATAATTTAAAAAATTTTAGAGAGGTTTTGAACTTTCAATCTCAAGAGAAATAATCCATATCAATTACTATTGAATTATGTTTACGTTAAAAAATTAAAAAATTTTATTATAGTAACATAATCCATATCATAGTCAAGGTCATATGTAATAATGGTAGAATACATTTAAAACATATGTTATTGTTAAAAAGTCATGATCTTTTTTAAAAATACACATTAATTTTATATTCTATAATAGTAATAGTTTTATATACTAAACTTCATGAGTTAAAATAATGTCCATCCAAACTCATGTGTAAGGGAACTTTAATTAAACAGTCATTAATAAAATTTAGATTTTTAGGTGTATATATATAGTGGTAATTTAACATATTTGTGAATTAATCTTGAAAAGGAAAGCTAAGGGAAGGAGTATATTATTCTTTTAATTTAAGAAAATAAGGAAGAAGAATGTATCAAATTAACTTAACTTCATGTTTAAGCTTAATTATAGTTGTATGTTTGACCATTTAACTAGTTAATTAGTTGTAATTTTTCGTTGAAGACGTTTTTAGGAATAAGGACCGTTCTCTTTTACTATATATTCGATTATATATATATATATATATATATATATATATTAAAAAATTACAAATAATTGGCGAACACTCCCTTCCTTGAGGTTGAAACTTCACATCTTTGCCATAAAAAAACAGAGTTACACATCTTTAAAAAAATGTGTTAAATTGGTCTAACTTTATTTTTTTTTTTTTTTGTCTTATAGGTTTTTTAATTTAAATTATTTTATCTAATAGGCTCTTAAATTCAAATGTCTATGAGGTAGATTAAACTTGTGATTTTTGTAATGAAATTATGTAAAATAAGAAGTCGAATATTGTGTAATTTGCAAGAAGATTTTGTAATCTTAGTAAAATGGCAAATGGCAAAGAGTTAAAGGATTTAATTATCCGAGGTACCATTTGTTATATTTTTCATTCATTCAACTCTTTTACAAGTATATAATTAAATTATGTTATTTATGTGAGTTTTTTTTTTTTTTTGGTTCAAAAGATATATAAAAAAGCACATTAGTTTTTGAAATAGTAATTAGTGTCTTATCTATTTGAGTTATATACTCGAATATGTTTTAATTTTATATAATAACTAAAGAATTTAATTTAATTCCCTTATAAATTCAGGAGAGTTAGGCCAACTACTATTTTCTACTTATCCCTGCCCTTTTGTATCTTGTTTTTAGAAAATTGTCTGCTAGAATTTGAGATTTACGCTTTCTTTTAACCATGTATAGGTGGATGGCAAATCAAATGTAGTTATACATGAAACAAAATTTAAACTTAGTCATTTGAGGGTTTTTTTTTTTTTTTTTTTTTTTTTTTTTTTTTATCGAAATTGGTTAAATAATTAGTGGATCCAAAACTTCAAGTGCGGTAGTACAAATGTATATAAAATTAGAAGTCTAACCTATGAACGTCTAGTTTTATACTATATATAGTCCTCATACCTTAAAAATATCTAATAAGTCTCTCGATTTTTTATTTTTATATTTAATAAATTCTTAAAATATCAATTTTGCATTTAATATGACTGTACATATTTGAAAATATTAGAAATTATGTTATAGTAAGCATTGATTTTAATTTCGGGCTTAATAGGTAGGATTATACATCTCTTTAAAATTAATATATAAATTAGCTATAAAATTTAAAATTTAAGATTAAAATAGATACAACTTTTTTATTGTCTTATAAAATGGTTGCTTTTAAAACACACTTTTGGTATTTATGAGATCTATAACCTATAAAATTGAAGTAATTTATAGATTTATTAGACATTTTTAAAAGATTAAAGTTAAAATTGAAAATTTAGAGACTTAATGTCACAATTTTCAAAATTTAAGGGTTAAATTTATAAGTTTACTGTCATATAAAAGTAATTGAAATGTAATGTTACATAATTTATTTTTACTAAGTAACGCTAACTAGAATTATTCACCTAGATACATGAGAAAAAATCATTCAATCCGTTTTTATAGAATAATTTTAGAATGATCTAAAAATATTTTTATATTTGTATATATACGAGAAAAAATATTAAAATAGAATTAAGTTTCTTCGCTTGTTTAAAGTGTGTAAAAATATTATATATATATATATTTCAAAATAAACAATATAAAAAAGTAAAAATATAAAAGAGGCTGGGCAAGTTTCGAACCTACGTCCAATCAAACGTGAAGTGTCTTTTTAGCAGTTAAAATAATATATATTTAATGTAGATATTTTTTTAAAAAAATTTTTAATTAAAAAACAATATACTTGAGAATGTCACAACTCCAGGGTTATGTGTTAACACCCTGAAAGTTTCATTATAAATATTTATTATTTATGATAGATTTGTTTTGAGGTATTGGAATTTAAGATTTAAATAATTGGCTAAATTAATTTTAATATTTATTTATTGTGAACTAATTGGGATTCCATTTGATTTATGTTAAACTGAATTATTTTATTAAGATAATTCAATTTATTTGTGATGATGGAAGAATTAAATTTAGTTCGGAAGAAATTTTGGAAAGGATTTGAAAGATTGGATTTGAATTTATTTGGATTGAATTTATGGAGAGATTTTGTATTTAAAGGATTTTAGAAATTTAAGAGTGAGATATAAATTTAAAATTTGAATTTTGGATCTAATGAAAGAATTTGGAATTTGGAATTGAAGAGGGAAAAGGGAAAAGGAAAGAGATTTAATTTTTTTTATATATATATTCATATATGTTTTAAAAGAACAAAAAAAGGAAAAATTAGAATTTCTCTCTCTCTTCAACCCACGCGCGATCGGATAGAATACTAAGTGATCGTTTAGCTATCCACTATAGTTTTTATTAAGCGATCGTTTAGAGAATACTAAGTAATCATTTAACTATCCACTATAGATTTTATTAAACGATCATTTAGAGAATACTAAGCGATCGTTTAGCTAACTGTTCTCCGATTGTTTAAATATCCATTATGCCATCGTTTGGCTTTTGTTACGCGATCGTTTAGTTTTTGTTATATGATCATTTAGGTTTTGTTATGTGATCGTGTAGAGAATACTAAGCGATCGTTTAGCTATCCACTATAGTTTTTATTAAACGATCGTTTAGCTAACTGTTCCACGATCGTTTAGATATCCATTATGCGATCGTTTGGCTAATACTAAGTGATCATTTAGATAATACTAAGTGGTCGTTTAGCTAATATTAAGTGATCGTTTAGCTAACTGTTATGCAATCATTTAAATATCCATTACGTGATCGTGTACTAATTTATAAAGTGATCGTTTGGCCAATACTAAGCGATCGTTTAGGTTTTGTTAAGCGATTGTTTAGATAATACTAAGCGATCGTTTAGCTAATTGTTACACGATCGTTTAGTTTTCGTTTAGATAAATTTGTGCTAAATTTGTAGAATATAATTGGTGTTGTACATTTAACTAAGCAATTGTTTAGATAAATTTGTGCTAAAATTACATATTGTACAGTACAATTTTGTACAAAATATAATTGGTGCTAAAATTACATATTGTATAGTGTAAATTTGTACAGAATAATTGGTGTTGTACAAAATATAATTGGTGTTATACAAAAAAAACGAAGCGAAAGCGAAAATTACATATTGCTTAGTCTAGGTGGGCTAGTGTCAGGTGTTATCAACGTTTGTCTGCACGTTTTCTTGTTATGTCTTGTCTGACCACATCGTGTACACCTGTGTATTTGTCGTGGTTCTTCTCCAGATATTGCATGGGAGCATGGGATCTCGAGGCAATTAAACTCTATACACGTACATGTCCGTGAACAAAGATCAACCAACCCCCCAAATATCCATCGTCCACATTAATTATATACATATCCATCGGAGAAACACGATATGTTCTAGACATCAATTTTGATTCCTTAAGAATACTCATTGCGTAATCAGTTACAATGTTTGTGCATGCCATTGTGTGTGTACGTCAGATATAGAATTAACCTTATAGCCACTCGCGGATATGCTCTAATAGCTTTGTTATTGGTAGTTCTCAGGCATCTTTCAACACTCCATTGAGGTATTCTACTATATTTGTCGTCATCTTGTCATACCTACAATGGAGTTGATAAACCCTTGCCCACCGTTGTAATCCAAACTCCTCAAGATAGGCCGTCACACCAGGATATTGATGGAGCTTAGCCCAATACATTTGAAATTCAGAAATTCTATATGCTTTTGCCGCTAGGTAGAAATGTGGGATTATGTCCTCATTCTTGAATTTGTCCAACAAATTGTTCCGAATATGGTATATACACAGGGCATGAAATGCACTAGGGAATATCCTTGCAATCGCCTTTGCAATTGAGATGTGACGATTTGATATAATCACTAGATTGGAAACGTCTCCTATTGAAGCCTTCAAATGAGTCATGAACCAAGTCCATGATGCATCGTTCTCACAATCTACAATACTGAAGGCGATAGGATATATGTTGTTATTTCCATCAATACACGTTGTTATTAACAACATACCTTTGTATTTCTCATGAAAATGGGTCCCATCAACAACGATTACTGGGCGGATGCAGTTTAGAAAACCCCTGATACATGGACAAAGTGCCATGAAGACGTACTTAAAGTATTGAACGTCTTCTACTTCAACCTCAAATATGGTACCTAGATTTGCAAGCTTAAGTGCCTCGTCGTATGCCCTAACAATAGCATATGATCCTTCTGGCGGCCCTCGTGTATACATCAATCTGTACTCTTTAGTGCAATAAGCCCGTCCGTAGGTAATGTTCACTCCATATTCTCGTCGAACGTCCTCAATTATATATCTTAGGTAGTAGATTCGGCCAACTTGTTCATATTTGGACTTTATTAAGTGTCCAATAACCCAACTTTTTGCTTGTCGATGATTACCAGTTCTCATTTCAAGAGAACATGTATGTTCGCTAAGATATTTGGTCATTTTGAAGGAATCACATTCTTTCATTTTTTTTGGCACGGGCCCTCCACTTGCATTCCTCCACCAAATACCGGATAGTTAGCAAGCTGTTTGTTGAATTTTTTACGTGGTAGTCAAAGTTCTTTCTTATTGCAAGCATCGATAATTTAACTGACAAGTCATATTTCGAAAAAAAAATTTGACCAGACTTTATATCCTCTTCATTTAGACAGTCATGAGGTATTGTGACGAGGTTGTCATACAATGGGCCCTGTGATGGTCCAGGTATATCAACAAATGGTTCAGTTGGAACGGTGGAATGCATTAGAATCAAAGGCATCACAACCGATGGAACGGGAGTAGATGGTGTTGGAACATAGATGTTAGGTGTTGAAGAAGTTTATCCATATCCATGTTCAGTATTGAATTGTGAAGTACATCAAGGTTCATTGTTCCGACCAAACCAAGCTTCACTTCGGTCATCCCTCAAGTTATATGGCTCAATATGATCATCAATTGGAGATATGGTATGAACTGGAATGGGTTGATCGGTTGGATTGAAATGCTGGTGTACTCCATGACTGTTAGCCGATGTAACTGATACAAATAATGGCATCCGAGATGCCTCACTGCCTTCTAAAAAGAAGCTAAGATCTTCATCGACTATGTCAATTGAGGGAACCGGGACCAACAGATTGTAGCAACATTTGATGTGTATATCAAACATACCCGGATCGATATTCAGTCGTTGGTGCATCATACTCACTAATTCACTGACTGTTATATCATTTCTGACTTTCAGACCTTTCATATGACCACCAACATAATTTCTTCCGGACTCATCTCAATCCTCAAAAAATCGTATATAGATGCAAAGTAGTGCCATTGATCTACAATTGGATAAACAAATCATTGATAAGTGAACGATCGTATATAAATTACTAAGCGATCATGTATAAATTACTAAGAAATCGTGTATAAATTACTACACGACCGTTTATAATTTACTAAACAATCGCATAGTAAATTATAAACGATCGCTTAGTAATATATGCAATGAGTATAATTTACTAAACTATCACATAGTGAATTACTAAACCATCACATAGTAAATTACTAAACGATCGTTTCTAATTACTAAACGGTCGCATAGTAAATTACTAAACAATCGTTTATAATTTACTAAACGATCGTTCTAATTTACTAAACAATCGTGTATAATTACTACTCAATGCATATACTACTAAACGATCGTTTATAATTTACTAAAAGATCGTGTATAAATTACTACACGATTGTTTATAATTTACTAAATGACACTTATTATGAAAGTGATCTGAGAGAAGAAATCATATATTGAATGAAGGACTGAAGAAACCGTTGAAGGAAGAAGAAATGTGGACAGAATCTGATGAGAAAGCTATGAGAGAAAGCTAGCAGAGAATCCAAAGATATTGGGATAAAACTCTGAGAGAAAGCTACGAGATGAGAGAGACGTTCGACGACAGAAAGTGAATAATGAGAGAAACATTCCAATCTCTTCAGAATATTAGTTGGGAATAAATGTTTTGGTGGAATGCTGGTGGTGTATTATGCACATTGAATGAAAGGCTGAGGAAATCGTAAAAGGAAGAAGAAATGTGGCAGTCTGAAGGATTTTTAAATATTAGGGGTAATTTTGATATTTCGCATAGGGAAAAGGTCAGTGGTAGAAAAGCTTTTAGAAAGAGGTCATTGGTAGAAAAGTTTTTGAGTTTTGGGTCATTTTGTAAAATTTTCCCCCAAAACTCAACCCACCTCGTCGAGACTCAAACCTCGCCACCTCTAGTCCGTTCGACCGTCAAGCCGAAGCTACCACCATCGGTTCTTCATTGATGCCGTTAGTCTCCTCGTGCCGCAGTTCGAACCACACGGACCAGGTATCTCCCTGGAGCGTGGGTCGCCGCTGCTCAAATCGACGTCGTTCACGTCTTCAAGCTGCACTGCCTTCAGCCGTGGTCCCTTGAAGCCGTGGCAGCGTCCGCTTCTCAGTTCGGTGACCAGCCGCGTGCCGTTCTCTTCGTCTAGCCGCACGTACCTGTCTTCGCAGTACCGTCGTTGTGGGTTGCCGTCGCGGGAATTTGGAGTGCAGTGGAAGTTTTGGATGAGTTTGGTGTGGTCTTTTGAGTTTTTGGTTCATTCTTGCTACCCATTGGGGGTTTGGGTTAAGCTGATGATTTATTTTCAGTTCTGGAGGTTGGCGAAATTCTAAAGCATTTAAAAGTGCTGTCCAGGAATGTTAAAGAGCAATTTTGGCGATTTTGGTAAGTGATGCGTTATTTTATTAAGTGAAATTATGGATGATATGTGATGGTGAAATTGCATTGAGCACTCAAGTTTCCTCAGTGGAATCCAAGTGTAAATTCCACTGAGTTTCTTGGTAAGTTCAGGGTTGAACTCAGAGACTTGTGAAAACAGGTTGCGGTGGTAATTTTTATGAAACTTTGCGGTAATTAAATAAATCAATAGTTGTTGAGGTTGTTGTTTGTGGTGATGAAAAATAAATAAATGCATTGGAGTTTGAAAAGAGTTGATTAAATGGGAAATGCGATGATTATGCGGCGAACTGGTTGAGAAAAGTTTTGGGTAACACTTCCTAGGATGCGTTCAAGCTATGCGATCATGCAACATGCATACAACAGTAAACCACCTCTCGGTGTGAATGCCACAACTTCTAAGGCTAGAACGCATGCGATATATGTGATAAGTCTATAGGACCTACACATAAGCCCCTATTCTTATTTATGTGATGACAAAATGACACACACACAAATAAGGCGACCACATAATATCATTCCCATCTTTAGGATGCATGCGATGCAGGTTGACAAACAGAGCTTATCTCTAAGTCCCTATTTCTTGTTTATGCAGTTCTAATCTTTCTCTCTCGAGTCATTAGGTTCTTTCTTTAGACTCTCTCACAAGTAGCTCTAAAGGGATATTTGGCACAGCATAAAAATAGACAATCGCAAGCAATGAACTTCCTAAGTCATGTTAGCTTAGTTCTTCTCAACCCATTCGACTAGTTTAGCTACTCATGCGTGCTAAGAGAGTGAACAGATGTAGAATAAGAACTTCCATTTTATAAATATAAAGATGAAGTACAAGATAACAATACAAGTATAGAATAAAGGGCCTAGTAGCAATCTCTTGCTGCCCAGGCTTTTACACTGTTTTTCTACTCGTGTTCAAAAGATAATCTCGCTCTTGCGAGAGTCGGCCCGCTCTCTACTTCTACACCTTAAGGTTCTTTCTCGAGTTTCCCTGAGCGATCTCCAGCATCTTTACTCTTCTTTTTCTCCGCCTTAAAATAAAAAGGAAAAACTATGGACAAAGACGAGCTGAGCTCTTAAATTTGTAAACTGGTGAACTGATTAACCCCTCTTCTGAAGGATGCCTATGGTATTTATAGAACTTCCAGGGTGAAAGGCGGCTTCTCTCTCATGATTTTGCAAATGGGATGGCTTTAATTCCTGACTGATGCACCAAATATTTGTCACCAAAAAGCTGAATGTACTTGTTCGTTAGCAGCTATCAACTTAATTCGGATTCGACTGTCATCAGCTTTCTGTCCCATCGTGATTAATTATGCCTTTCACCCAGATGCACCCACCATATTACGCCAACCAAGTGGTGGCAATCCTTCTTGGGCAAATGTTTGCGAACACAATCACCGCAAAGCCTTGCGGTAATGCTGCGCTCGACCAATGATTTCCTATGATCGCAATTTCCACCTTGCGTCAACGCATGTTCTGTATAAAAACCCAAAAATCAACTATTCCTATGCGATGAACACATACGGCCGCAATATAATAAACATAATGCTTTTTGGACGCAATTTAATATATTTTATCAATGCAAGCCAACATTGTTTAAGAACTTAGTACTATGATAACGTGCATTTCTGCCCGTTATCACACCCCCAAATTTAAACAATGTCTGTCCTCAAACATAAGCTAAAGACTTTCTTTAGCAAGTCAACCGTAATATTCTTTTCCTAGATTTCTCAAGGATACTTCGTTAGAATCCTATGTACCAAAGTTTCCTTAAGTCTTATTCAAGTCTCTTCTTCAAATATTTCAAGACCTAGGGATCGCAAGCTTAACCTTTAAAATGATTTTACTAACTTCCAGGACATCACATGATTTATTTCAAAGAGAATTTTTTTTTTCCGCTAGGTGTCAAATGGTTTTATCCTTGCATATTTCTTGACATTATTATTATTTTTTTTCTGATCTTGTGCTGATCCAAGTGCCTTGCCTTCGTTTTGGCTTGCCCTCACGTGTGTCATGCAGACATCCAACTACGAGCAATGCACTTTTCCTCAAACTAAATTCATACCTACTTGGCAGCGGAGTTACGGTCATTTATTTATGCGTTGATCCTGGTGATTTACTTTCGTTTTGGCTTGCTCCCACGTGTGTCATGCGGACATCCAACTACGGGTAAATGCCTTTCACAACTTAACTCTTATTAACATAGGTTTCCCATTGCGTTGACAGTGGAGTTGTTATTCTCAAAATCTTCCTTTTTTTTTTCTTTCAAAATAGCAAGGTCAAAAATAAATATCTCACCCCCAAATTTAAAATGCGGCAACGTCCTCATTGCCAGAAGATTGAAAGAAGTAATGCGATGTTCTTAGAAAGCTTCGTAAAGAGAGTTTGAAAGAAAGCTAGCAAACCCCTAACTTCTAGAAATATTTCAAGAGGTGACTATCTTAAAGTTAAGTTGAATTTAGTATATATGAAAGACATAGAAGCATATTTTTAATCATTGAAATTATAATTGAAATTATCCCTGTTAAATGATTGCGGTAAACAAAGAGGATGCAGTGATAAAACTTTTAAAACTAAGATGCGATGCGATAGTGAAAAATTTGAAATAGAGATAAGGAAGAATACACCTCCAAATTTACGCTGTCGCCCGCATTGTATATTGACACATCCATCTTTATGGTGATCTATCTTCTTTGGATTGCGGTGACGGAATAAAATAAATTGCTTCTTCGTGCATCAACTCTGTAATCCAGCACTTCGATCATTGCAAGAAAAACAGAGAGAGGGTCAAATAATTTTAAACAAAACAAAATTCTTTATCGCAATCTCTATTTTTTTTTTGAAATAATAATAAGAGTAAGAATAGATAAAGACTGAAAAGATATAGTGAAGATATAGTGAAAATTCTTAGTGGTAGAGAAGAATTGAAGATTCCATGATCCCAAAACTTGCGTCCATGATGGATTGCGATCGTCTGATAACGCAGGGACCTCCTACTTCCTTCTTTATTCAAAGTTCTTGAGTTCCACGGAGTCGACTTGGCGATGTCAGCCTTCTCCATGATACGCCTTTACTCGCTGCCCATTAACTTTGAATATGTTGGTTCCATCATCATTTGATAATTCAACCGCGCCATGTGGAAATACCTGTGTAATTATGAATGGTCTCGACCAACGTGACTTTAATTTTCCCGGGAAGAGCCATAGATGTGAGTTGAATAGTAAGACCCTCTGCCCGACCTGGAGGTTTTTATCGCATATGTGCTTGTCGTGCCAGCGCTTGGTGCACTCCTTGTAAATCTTTGCGTTCTCATATGCATTAATCCTCCATTCTTCTAGCTCGACTAGTTGCATTTTCGCGCTTCTCCTGCTGTCTTCAAATCAAAATCCAGCTCTTTACCACCCACAGTGCCTTATATTCTAGCTCCAGAGGCAAATGACATGCCTTACCGAATATCAACGCATATGGGGATATATCTATGGGTGTTTTAAATGCAGTTTGGTATGCCCACAATGCATCGTCGAGCTTTGCTGCCCATCTTTTCGTGAAGGCCTTACTACTTTCTCAAGTATCAGCTTAATTTCTCGATTGGACACCTCAGTCTGACCATTCGTTTGCGGATGATATGCGGTGGCCACTTTGTGGGAATGTTCTATTTACGCAGCAGCTCCTTAACAGTATGATTGACAAAGTGGGACCCCTCATCACTTATGATGGCACGGGGAGCGTCAAAACAAGTGAAAATGTTCTTCTTTAGGAATTGAGAGACACTGCCGCATCGCTTTCGGTGCACACCACTGCCTCTACCCACTTGGATACATAATCGACAGCTAATAAAATATAATGTTTACCATTCGAGGGAGGGAATGGTCCTATGAAATCAATACCCCATACCTCGAACAATTCAAGCTCCAAAATGGTGTTCATTAGCATTGCATGTTTCCATGAAATCTTACCGGTGCGCTGGCACCGATCACACTTCATTACGTAATCAGCTGCATCCTTAAACAATGTAGGCCAAAAGAATCCACTCTGTAAAATCTTGGCTGCGGTGCGTTGTCCTCCAAAGTGGCCACCATATAGTGAGTTATGGCATTGCGATAATATGCATTGTTGAGTAGCATTTGGGACGCATCGTCGCAAGATTGGTCGACCCTCCTTTTGTACAGATTTGGCTCATCCCAGTAATAATGTCTGCATTCATGTTTGAGCTTCCTCTGTTGGTGGTAGATATAATCTTCAGGAAATTGTCCGCAAACCAGATAGTTGACTATGTCAGCATACCAAGGCAATTCTTCAATATGGAACAGCTGTTCATCCGGGAACACTACACTCACCTCTGATTCATTGCGGTCAACTTCAGGGTTTTCCAATCTGGACAAGTGATCCGCAACTTGGTTCTCTATCCCCTTCCGGTCAATTATTTCTATGTCAAATTCTTGAAGGAGGAGAACCCATCTGATCAACCTCGGCTTTGAATCCTTCTTTTTCATTAAGTACTTTATTGCCGAATGATCAGTATGGATGAGTACCTTTATCCCCAACAGATATGCTTGAAATTTTTCCAATGCAAAAATTACCACCAGAAGCTCTTTATCTGTGGTGGTATAATTTGTCTAAGCAAGATTTAGTGTTTTACTCGCATATGCGATGGGATGCAAGATTGTTTTTCTCTTCTGTGCCAAAGTTGCTCCCATCACATACTCGCTTGCATCGCACATTATTTCAAAAGAAAGTGTCCAGTTAGGTGCAATTAACACGGGTGCGGTAATCAATGCATTCTTCAAAACTCTGAATGCTTTGAGGCAATTATGGTCAAAATCGAATTTTCTATCAACCTCCAATAACGCACTCAGTGGTTGTGCTATTTTCGAAAAATCTTTGACAAAGCATCTGTAGAATCCAGCGTGCCCCAAGAAACTTCGTACAACCTTCACGCTTGTTGGAGGTGGAAGTTTTTCAATTGCTTAAATTTTTTCTTTATCCACCTTCAACCCGTCCTGGGAAATCTTGTGCCCCAACACGATGCCATCCTTTATCATGAAATAACATTTTTCCCAGTTAAGCACCAGATTCGTCTCTTTGCATCTCTTTAGTATCTTCTCCAAGTTGACTAGAAAGACTTCATAAGTGTTCCCATAAATAGAGAAGTCATCCATAAAGATTTCAACAGAGTCCTCAAGATAGCCTGAAAAGATGGCCATCATGCACCTTTGGAACATGCTTGGCACATTGCAAAGATCGAACGACATGCGTCGAAAAGCAAAGGTCCCATATGGGCAGGTGAATGTGGTCTTGTCCTGGTCTTAAGGAGCTGTCATAATCTAGTTGTACCTGGCATAACCATCCAGAAAGTAGTAAAAGTCATTTCCAGCTAGACGGTCTAGCATTTGATCAATGAACAATAGAGGGAAATGATCTTTCTTTGTGGCCGCATTCAGTTTGCGGTAGTCCATGAAAATATGCCACCCAGTGACGGTTCTTTGCGGTATTAGTTCATTGTTTTCGTTCGAGACTACCGTCATGCCACCTTTTTTCGGCACACACTGCACGGGGCTGACCCACGTGCTATCTGCTATAGGATAAATAATGCCCACATCTAGCCATTTAATGATCTCCTTTTTAACGACCTCTTTCATCGTAGGGTTGAGTCTGTGTTGATGTTCGATCGTTGCCGTGTGGTCCTCTTCAAGACGAATGCGGTGTATACCGTACACTGGGCTAATTACTCGAATATTGGCGAGCGTCCAGCCAATTGCTCGCACATGTTTCTTCAATACTCATCAACGCATTCTTCTGGTCTTCATTAAGCGCAGAAGAAATAATAACTGGCAACTTCTCATTCTGCCCCAAAAATGCATACTTTAAATGATTCGGTAGGGTCTTTAATTCCAGTGTTGAGGTTTCTACTAGGGATGGTTGCGTTGTTTTTCTGTCTTCTTTTTCTGTTGGCTCTTCTTCTTGGTTTGTGATCATCTCTTCTTCCTTGCTTGTTTTTGTTATGATCGCATTACAGGCAGCAACGGATGCGTTGGCATCCTCTTCTTCATTTTCTTCATCAAAATTTTCTTCTTCAATCAAATTCTGGTCATCATTTGAGTCATGCAGGTCTTTTATGTCAGGAAAATTCATGGCACGGATTATGTTGAACTTGAGCTTCTGTCTGTTGATGCTCAAAGTGATCTCCTTTTTATGCATATCAATTTGGGCACAAACTGTTGATAAAAATGGTCACCCCAAGATGATGGGCACATCTTTGTCAGCCTTATAATCCAAGATGATGAAGTTGGCTGGTAGGATAATTTTATCAATGGTAATCAACACATCCTTCACCTTTTCCTCTAGATGCACAAGAGATCGATCGGCCTGTTGGAGAGTCACGGTCGTGGGTACAAGTTGCCCCACATTCAGCTACTTAAAGATCAATAGAGGCATCAAATTGATACTCTTCTTCATCTTCATCATCATCCTTCTTTTCTTTATTCTTTTTCTCCTTGCGATGATGAGAAGACTCCGCCTCTCCAGTCTTTCTCCCTTTGCTTTTCTTTTCTTTTTTTTTCTCTTCAACTACTTCTGGTTGCATGTCCACTGCAACCTCATCCATCACAACTTCAGCCATCGCAATCTCCTCCACCGCAACTTTGGAGGTTCCGTCATAGATTTCTGCATTTGCAGTTACCTCAAGAGTCTCTAAGGCCAGAGTGCCTCGTTCTATCTCTTCTTCGTTCACCACTGCCTCTGGCACCACCACCTCTTCATTCACCACCTCCTCTGTAGACAGTGGTTGGTTTACAACCCCTGCCTCGAATAATCCCCCTCCTTGCTCCAGATTACACAGAATGTTACCAAAAACCTCTGTATCATCATGTCTCTTCTTCTCACTCTCAGTTGAGACGGCAGAAGTTGGAACTGGTGTGCTCTCAATGTTTCGCCCCCTCTTGAACTGAGGAGGTCTGACGACTAAGGGGTTTCTCTGGGTTCTAATGGCGATTCTTAGGACGGTATGGGGTTGGGCAGTAAATCTGCGACTGGCAGCGAGGAATGCTGTCTCTCGTATGGCGATTTGGTCAGAGGAAGGGGTTGATGGTGAAGCAGAGTGTTGGGAAGCTTGGTTGGCCATGGATGATAAGCTTGGGAGGACTGGAAAAAATCGCTAGGGTTTTGGGAAGAAGAAGTTTCGTATGCTGGGCGTTAGGGTTTCCAATTTACAAAATGAGGTAAAGAGTTCACAGACGGGGAAAGGTTCCTATTTATAAGTTGGGTCGTAGTGGGCTCAATGTGATTTTCGTGGTGACAAGTCTTGAGACACTCAAAAGGCCCATCGCTCGAACTTCCCTCATTTATGAAATTTCAGAAAAACATCCTTTCGTCTGTAGAATCATCATTGTTTTAGGATACGAAACGATTGGACTCCTCAAATGACAAAAATAATTTTCTTTAATGTTTTATTTGAATGGACACAATGTAAAGATTAACGCAATGTGTTCACCAACGCAACTGCATCATCGCAGAGGACGGGCAACAACACATGCATCCCCACAACACACCCCTTAACTAAACACATTTTTTAAGGATCGGGCGCATGACATTGATACCAGTGCAACACTATCTCAACATAGTGCATTTTTGCTAAAGACGGGCAAAGGACACATACGCGTGCAACACCCCCCTCGGTTTCAATGCATTTGAGTTAGATGAATGATAAGCGTATCTTGCTTGGTTCAAGATGCATCCATTATCACTTGCATACTAGATGTTGATTGTTTCATTTTATTTATTTTATTTTATTTTATTTATTTTTCATCAACGCAAGTTGCTATGACTTGTAGCAATAAATTTTCTCTTTATTTATCAATCATTCACCAATTAAGGACTAACGCATTAATTACAGGAAAAAGACGGTACAAAAATAAATGCAAAGGAAATAAATGAAGAATTAAATTCATAAAGTCAAGAAACAAATTAAATAAAGAAGTAAAGACAAAATTCAGGAATTTAAAGAAAACATTAAACATAGATGTGAGATATGGACAAGAAGATGCATTTCTTTGAGTGAGCGCAATCCACATTTTTGCAGGCGGTCCGACTTGCCTGCCCAATGTCCTAGGGACATTGCTCCTTTCCATTGGATCCCGGGGCTTCAGAGTTATTGGGCAACATTCCTGGTGCTTTATTTCTCAGCTCAGATGCCAGCTTGCCCACTTGGATCTCCAAGTTTCGCCTGCGCTTGCACTACTGCGCCATTTTTGTCCATATATTGTTTAAGCAGTTCCTCCAATGAGCTTTCAGAGGTGTTTGAAGATGAGGGTTGCTGGTTATGCGATTACCTTGGTTGCCCCTGGTTTGAGTTATGGTGAAAAGAAGGATTTCCTCAACTGCCACTCTAATGGTTGATTGGCCCCCTTTGGTTAGGATTGCCTCCCCAACCGAAGTTAGGATGGCTCCTTCAACCAGGATTATAGGTGTTGCTAAAGGGGTTGTTTTGGATGGCACATACTTGCTGGAGATTCAATGGGCACATTTCTGCTACATGAGCCCCTCCACAATTAACACAACTTATTGTGGTCACTCGAGCCGGTACAGCGAGTTACGGTGATTGTTGAGGGATGGCTCCTTGATTGATTGCCATTGATTGAAGGATGGAGGTCACCGCAACCGTCTGAGTGACCAACGTGGTCATTGTCTCCGCAGAGACAATGGCAGTTTCATTCTTTCTTCATTCGGGCGCCTCAGCCTCCATAGCCTAGTCATCCATGTTCCGCGATATGCGGTCAAGGATGACCTTGGCCTCAGTATACATTTTTTCCATAAAACCTTCTGCGCAGAGGCCGCAGCAACAACCTACGTCGATCTATTCAGGCCGTTTAAAAAGGTCTCCATCAAAATGCATTTGGGTCCGATATGCAGGCAATTTTTCACCAATCTTCTAAATCGCACCCAAACGGTGCTCAAGGTCTCATTCTCCATTTGCTCGAAGTTCAGCACGTCCTTTCATCGCCTTGCGTTGACGGCCGATGGGAAGAACTTCTTCATGAATCGCTCTACCAGTTGATCCCATGATGTGATCTCGTTTGGCTCCAGTGAGTGAGCCCACCTCTTGGCTTCATCCCTAGAGGTGTAAGGGACAAATACAGTCTAATACTCTCTGGGGTAACGCCAGGTAGTGAGAAGTTTTCGCACATTTCGACAAAGCTGATTAAGTGGGCATGCGGGTCCTTCACCTTGCAGACCCCCAAATTGCCCTACATTTTGGATCATTTGTAGCATGACCGGCTTTATTTCGAACCTTGCGTTCTCCTCAACAATAGGCCTCGAAATCCCAGGCGAAAAATCATACAGGTTGGGTGCTGCATAATTCCTCATGGGGATGTTGCGATCAGCAGCCAGGAAAACATGATCCTGTGCTGGCCTAACAGCCTCTTGATTTAATACGAGAACTGCATTGTCATTCTTATCTGCCATACTCACTGCTTTCTTTCGCCTTATCTGATTTTGACATGCCCGTGCGCGAAAGGTACGCTCGATCTCAGGGTTAACTTCGAATTCTGGTTCAGCACCAATACTCATAAATCGTCAAGCTACTCTCCACATTGAAAAACCAGTACAACGAGATCTGTCCTGCAAAGCACCACCAAACACTCAAACAGTAAACCGTTACCCAATCCCCGGCAACGACGCCATAAACTTGTAACACGAATTCTTAGTATGATGAAAGTCCATGCCATAAACTTGATGACATAGATTTTATGCGATGGTATATGATACTACTTCTAGATATGCGTTATTAATGAATGTTCTTGTAGTATGCTATACGTTGTCACAAGTTTCCTTGCATTGAAACCAAGTATAATTTCACTGCAAGTTTCTTGGTGTGATCCGAGGTCAAACACAGGGACTGTTTGAGGTTATTGTGTTATGTTTGTGATATATGCGACCAGGGGTTTTTTAATTAATAAAAGAGTTTGTGTACAAGTAATTAAACATGCGATAAAGTAAATTAAAGCGGTAAAAATGTGATAATAACATAAATTGCATTAAAGTAAATTACGATAAAGTAAATCTAAGCTAAGATGATACAAGATACAAGTTTCAAGATACAAGATACTGAGGTCAAGGCTGGCTGTGAAGATTATACAAAGATCGTGTAATGCGGTGACAAGTCTTATGTGTGAAGTAGAAACAGAGAAGATAATTGATACAAACATTGCAAGTTCCTTAATTGCGTTAAAGATATAAGTAGGTTCCATTTTTCCCTTGGCGTATACCTCTCGATGATCGGCCGCGTTCCCACATCTCTGTGGTGAAACAGGGACGAACGTAATGAACGTAAGGTTGCTTCCATCTCTGGAAGTACTACTTGCTTTAGTTAACGCATTCTTCTAACCTTCTCTTGACAGATTAGAATGACAGCTTCACTTCTGCTCTCACAGGTGAAGATGCCGTCTAGCATGCCTTAGCTAAACGCATTTATCTCTTTAACATAAATTAAGTTACTCATTTAATCCATATTAATTACCAAGGTATTAAGAATACTTCATGGAGAAAACGATTAATGGAGGAACAAAAATAGATTGAAAAGTGGAAATGAAAGTGATCGAGACATTCAATAACACTATTTAACGTCTGATACATGATTTGTGAATGAAAGGATTCAGAGAATGAAATATAATTGATGAAATAGAGTTAGAAACAAATACAAATAAGTGCCAACGTCTTAGCATTGATTTGGATGGAGATTTGCTTGCCGACGTGGATGGATCGGCGGGAGGAGGAGCTTTCCTCTCAGGCTTGCTCATCCGGTAGCAAAGATCTAAGCGCAAAGCTTCACGGCGGGGATCTGGCAGAATTGCACTGAGACTCACCTCTCGACCTTGTCTCTTTTCTTCCCAGATTTCTTCCGATCAGTACTCAACTCAGCCTCTCTCTCAATAATCTAGCATCAATTAGCCCTCGTATCAAGTATTCTTCTCTAAATTTTATGGGGGTATTTATAGGTGAAAAGCTTTGACTCTTGGCTTGTGAACCCCACTTCTTGTTATGAAAATTCCAAAGATGGAGGAATAAATATTCCTTCTGTTATGCAATCAGACCGTCAAATCTGCATAACGGTTAGTTGTACACGTGTCACAATCCTCCACGTTTGCGTTGCTCAGTTGCATCTTTCGATCGGTTGCTCGCATGCGGTGTTGTTTTTATTACCGCATGCGGTTGAAATTCAGCTCGGGATCGACTGTCGCATTGCGTCGTCATTGCGTTAATCGTCTCTTCATTATTGATTGACGGGCGCAATGTGATAAAGATGCATTGTTGAGTTTCTCGTTGAGCCTTGACCGTAAGCGGTGACTTGGTTTCCTGCAAAACAGGGTAGAAATATCCTCTTCTACCATCTTCATGATGTTAGTGGGTGTAATTACACTAATTTATATTTATTGTATTTCTGAGCTAATTTTCATATAATCGACGCATATTCCTTCTCTTTTGACCGCAATATCTGAATAAGGCAGCATAAATAATTTGTATTTCTACAAGTTATCACAAGCATAGAATAAAGGGTCTGGTAGTAATCTCTTGCTACCCAGGCTTTTACACTGTTTTTCTACTTGTGTTCAAAAGATAATCTCGCTCTCGCGAGAGTCGGCCCGCTCTCTGCTTCTACGCCTCAAATTTCTCTCTTGAGTTGCCCTGAGCGATCTCTAGCGTCTTTACTCTTCTCTTGCTCTGCCTTAAAATAAAAAGGAAAAACTATGGACAAAGACGAGCTGAGCTCTTAAATTCGTAAACTCGTGAACTGATTAACCCCTCTTCTAAAGGATGTCTCTGGTATTTATAGAACTTCCAGGGTGGAAGGCGGCTTCTCTCTCATGATTTTACAGATGGGACGGCTTTAAATCCTGACTGATGCGCCAAATATTTGTCACCAAAAAGCTAAATGTACTTGTTCATTAGCGGCTATCAACTTAATCGGATTCGACTGTCAACAGCTTTGTATCCCGTCATGATTAATTATGCCTTTCACCCAGATGCACCCACCATGTTGTGCCGACCAAGTTGCGGTAATGCTGCGCTCGATCAATGATTTCCTATGATTGCAATTTCCGCCTTGCGTCAATGCATATTTTGCATAAAAACACAAAAATCAACTGTTCCTATTTGATGAACGCATGCGGCCGTAATATAATAAACTTAATGCTTTTTGGACGCAATTTAACATATTTTATCAACACAAGCCAACATTGTTAAGAACTTAACACTATGATAACGTGTATTTCTGCCCGTTATCAGTAAGCATGCAAGGTGTTAGACCCTTTTGTTGGTTCTTTGGATTGTGTTTTGGGGTTTTTACTTATAATTATGGATTTTTTTTGGAATTCTTGAATGCCCATTAAGTTCTTGGCCTAAAATCTTTTAGGTTTTATTTTAAGGCTGGAATTGGAGTTTTTGGAAGGAAATTAGTTGTTTTCCATTGGAATTGAAAATCTATTTTAGTAAAGATTTTGGAGACTGGAATTTTGAAGTGATTGTTAATCAAACTTCGCTTTGAATAAGTTATTTGGAGTTAGTTTGCGGAAATTTATTAATAGAATATGGGCTCTTTTGGTTTGGTTAAAAATTTGGGTTTTGTGTTGTAGGTTATCTTCGCATTCTTTAGTTAGTTACCAATTATCTGCTTGAAGAACAATATTTGTACTTGCAATTTGAGGTAAATGGCTTTCTACTGGTTCGCCTTCGAACCAGTTGTTTCTACCATTTGGACGGTTTACTTAAGACTACTTGGACTCTTTCTTGAGACTGTTAAGACTAATTTCATTAATTATTCTAGACTGTTTGGATTAATAAATTATGACTGATTGAAGTGCATGATTTAATGGCATTGATTGATTGGATTGGATTGTTTTTTACCATGCTGAATGTACTGTTGACTGAAGAGATACTGGAAATTTTACCCCTAAGATAAATGATAGTAAAATATAACACATGAGTTATATGAAAACGGATGCATACTAAGTTATAGGGTTCTTGTTAGTTTTTCTTATCTAGGTAGGTGTACACATTTGACCGTATATGTTCACATTTATGACTGATTGTGGACCTTTAGGTTACACATTATGGTTGATACATGTTCCTTCGGGTTCATGTTTACGATTGACTCATGTACCTTCGGGTTACATACTATGACTGATGCATTTTCCTTCGGGTTCATGTTTACGACTAATTTATGTACCTTTAGGTTACACATTATGACTAATGCGTGTTGCTTTCGGATCACATTTATGACTGATAAGTGACCCTTTAGGATCACTACAAATAAAATGATATTGGTATACACCAGTGCCTAGATAAACTAACTAACAGGTAATCTAGAAGGCCCAGTAGAGGGTCACTTACTGAGTATTGTTATACTCATCTTTTCTTTTTCATGTTTTTCAAGCAACAACAGGAATGGTTCGACGAAAGACAGAAGGGACCCAAGAAAGAGCCATACGAGGATAATAGAAAACGCTTCCGTATTGTTTATGTTTTATTTCATATATTTTAGTCAGATGTCTTATTTTGATTTTATCAGAGTTTGACAATATTTTTTTTTTTTTATGAATTGGTTTTTGGATTATTATTACTATTTTAATTTTCTTTATAAATGTTATATTTGGGATCCAAACTAAATGTTTTGGTTATCGAATTTATTATTAAATTAATATTTCAGTTTAGAATGGTTAATTATGATCTCACTGAATTTACATTATGATGGTCAAATGTTTAAATGAGAATTACCAATATGTCATAATGGTCCTTGTCTGAGAACTCAAAAGTTTAAGTTGGGTCGTTACAACGCTCCCTGACCCAGTAATAGATTCACCTTTGGGTGTGTGAGTATTTGCAAAAATACTTGTAGAATATATGTATATATACATATATATATAGAAAAGTTAACAATAAACTAATCATATAGACTTTTTTTATAACTTTTGAAAGTAGAGGATTAAAATAGAACAAATTCTAATTCCAGGGAACAAAATGAACTTTTAACCCAAAATTTAAAGGGCCACTTGCACAAACAGTGATACATAAAGTGAAAAATAATCACATATCCCAACAATTTAATGTTTACAAGAATTGCAAAATTAACAACCCAACCTAATTGAAATACTCAAATGACCAAAATGCTCTCCCAGTTAAAAATATGTGGATACATCTGATTGTTGATTGACAAAATGTTTATGAATGATAGATTAAGAATAAATGAGGTCTAAGTGCAAGTATACACAATCGATGAAGTAACAAACTTGGAGTATTTCAAGTGTTGAATTCCATAGGACTAGACTGGTCTTTAACTAGATTGATGAGTATTCATTGGGTAGCGCAACGAATTAACCAAATGAGTTCAACATCTGAAGCATAAAGGGTTTCATTTCGAATGTTGGCACATCAATTGGTGGATCTAGAATGCCAGGGTCCAAGATCTGAAATGTAGGAGCTGTATAGTTTCTGATTGCTCTATCTCTATCTTCTCCAATAAAGATAGGATTTTGGAGGTTTATAGTTGGTTGTGACTGTTGGTCGTCATTTTGCTGCACTCCGTTCATGGAAGAGATTAGAGGATCAACTACAGGGGGTCCATTTGAATATATCGCATGAATGTGACTTCTTTCAGCCTCTCTTATGCGCTTATTTCCTTTTGTGCCTGACGCTCCTGCCTTTGTTCTTGTCTCCTTCGATGAAAGATTCTTTCTATTTCAGGATTTGGCTCAACAAGGCAAAGTCTTCTTCTCATGCACCAACTCTTTCTTGCAAGACAAACAACAACAAAGAGATAGCTTTTTCCTTAAACAAAGTCAATGTAGTGGCATTGATCAGTCACATTCAATAATAAACTAAAAATTCCGTTAGTCTCTAGCATGGCACCAAAAGCTTGATCGGTCAAATGTGTGAATGATAAAATAAGAATAAATATGGTCTAAGTACAAGCATACACTATCGATGAAGTAATAATTTTGGAGTGCATACACTATCGATGAAGTAATAATTTTAGAGTATTCTAAGTGTCAAATCCAACATAATTAGATTGATCTTTAAGTTGATTATGACTATGGGCCAAAGAAACCAAAGTAACCAATGAAAAGTTTATAGTGTGGTAGGTGAGGAAAAAGCTAAAAAATAGTAAACAATGATGATCGAACAATGGCAAACAATATTTCAACCTTTTAGGTGCCATGCCCTAAGTGATGCAGCCGCATCATAACAGGACAGTGACTTGCACATGAACAGAAACCTACTCTTATTCAATTTTGTGTCAACTTCCTTTAGGAGATCTAAGCTGCTAATGCCTATTGTTTCCATGGTTAGCTAGATCTTAGATTAGTTCAAGCTCAATTTCTTTACCCTATAGTGCCTCTATTTCTAAATATTGGGTTTTACATCCTAAAACTCGGGGTTTGTAAACATTAAAACTTATTCTGAAAATTCAATAAGTTGTTATTGAATATATGAATTGCTTATTTTGTTTTAGAAATAAATCCACTAAACTAAAAAATCCATGACTATTACAATTTCTACTACTAAAGAGTTGTTTCAATAACAAAGGAGTGAACTTCACTAGAAAGGTTATAGAAGTACTTAAACTTTTTGTGGAGACATAAAAGTGGATCAGGTTCAAGTAAATAGTCAAAATGGTCTATAGTATATGAATAAGGTTGGGTGTTTTATTCTGGTAACACTATCGAATGCCGCCCACTCTGTAGTTGTTACTGTTGGGGATGATGCCCTAAAGTCTCGTGTCCTGTAGTTTGTAAACAGTTTGTACGAACGCTTGTGACGTATAATATATGATATTTACTTCACTTGTTGATTTTGCTCATATTGGGTGTTTTATTTTCTTTACCACAAACCAATAAACTAAGGTTGGTATATGATATCAAACTATAGGTTATGAATATAATATGATTATATTTATTAATTGGACAGTTATGAGATAATTGCCCGACTTTTTCTTCGAATTCATGCGTTAGTGGGAAGTTCAATTCAGTTTTCGTAACTGAAGAATAAAATGAAAATGGTTTTCATTTTGTAAAAGGTACGCATAATCTCTCATGGCATGTTTGCAATCGATCACATAGTATTTAAGAGCCTATATGATAGCGCTTACCATTCACTAAACGATCGTACGTGCGTGCACCCTTTCTCTAAATGATCGCTTACCATTTCCTAGACGATCGCTGAGTGCTTGAGCTGAACTAAACGATTGTATAGACGATCATCCAGTTTTTACTACATGATTGTGTACCTTGCCTAAACGATCAAACACCCGACTATATGATAGTTTTTCACTTCTCCCACTTACTTGGTTTTTTTGTACATGATAGTCTTTCCTCCGCACCTCTACCAAATCCAAACAAAGCCCACCCTTTGGATTCTCACTCTAAGAATACTGAGAGCTCCGAGTGGTGGTGTCGTCCCCACTTTCTAATGTATGTGTGAAGCCGTTCGTGGTAGACGACGAGAGAGTTGCTGAATGATTTCCTGACATTCTAGTGAAAGGAGTTTGTTTGCGAAGAGAGCGAGATTCAAATGAAGAAAGTCTTCAACTGGTATGTTCTCTAAATCTCTTGTTTATTCATCCTCTAAGCATGCCAGTAATTCAGTGTTTTTTAATGCATATCTGTATGTCTAAATGTATATGTGGATATTCTGTCACAATGAATTGGAAAGATCCACTTCCGCTCATAGATACTCTTGTATAAGAGTTCCTTCAGTTACAAGGAGTTGTAAAGTGCTACAGACGAAGTGATCCTAATTCGTACATGTTATGACATGAGAAGTGAAGGCATCCTGTGCAATGGTTTGCACAAGATTAGACCACAAAATAAGTCACTCTTAGTTTATAATGTTGTTTATTGTTTAAGACTGGCTATTTAAAAGTGATGACCTAGGTAATTTAAGCTTAATCCTGAGCTAACTATAAACTCCTGTTTATTCAGGATTATCCTTAGATTTTTATAGATTAGGGTTGGCTCAACAGCGGCGGCTCAATAAACCTCCATTTCTGGGATAAGACCGAGTAGATAGCTAGGGACATAGGGTGCAAGATGAAATTCACTCTTACCCACTTTCAGAGATAGTAGAGAGGTTGTTCCCTTAAGTGTTAACTTTGGATCTTGAACAAGAGGCCCCACTCTTTCACTGGCCCGAGAGGGACTTAGTTTGTTGATCAGATCACAAACCAATTGTTCATTAGAGGATCAGTGAGACTTAAAGAACAAGAGGTAATCTTGGAGGCAAAACAACCATTTGACCCAACCGTTATTACGAGCAACCTGTAAAGGGTTAACTTACTAATCATGGTTATATCGAGTGGACATAATATATCTACAGTGAGGGGAGTGCAACTCTGGGCTTTAGTGGAGTGACCCAATAGTTAACAAATAGGGGTTAATTTGGTGTAAAAAGTTTAGCCAATTAATCTCAGATCGTTGAAGCCCATGATCTGTAGGTCCACGAGGTCCCCCTACTAGCTCATAAATGTATTAGCCTTAGAGTAGCGTGATAAGATAATTTGAAACGTTCAAATTAGAATTAAGAGAATTAGTAATTATATGTGATATTATTATGCATTTAATTTTGAAATTAAACGAAATTGGAAAATCAATTAATATTTAAATATGATTTAAATATTAAATTCACGAATAGGGATTCATGTTGGTGGAATTAGTGTTAAATTAATTTACTATTTGATATTTAATTAATTAGAATTAAATGTTTAATTAATTATTTATTATTAATTTTTTTAGAAAATTAATTAATGAATTAATTTTGTAAAATTAATAAAGATTTCAATTTTGAAAATAAAAATTGATTTTGGAAATCAATTTAGAAAATCAAAATTTAAAAGATGGAAAATTGAAAAACTCGAAAGTGGGTTTTTCTACTTACAAACCAAGTAGCTCACACATTCTCCACCATTTTTATTGCGTCAATCTTCCAACCTTGAGGTGTAATTCATACAATAATTCTCTTTGCATGAAAGTCATGCAATATATAGAGAAGATTGAAGTGGAAATCGAGCATGCATTTTTTGTGATAAGTTTTTGTTGAAAAACTTGAGGTTGAAGAAAGTCTTCTTCCATCGTGATGTAGTAACCTCTTCTCTAAATGTCCTTAATCCAAGCTTATTTTGAGTCCCACAACTTAATGTAAGGCACCAAAAGGATAGTAGCGAAGGCCTTGAGGTGGTTCACAAGCAGATATGGAGGAGATTTGCAGCTGGAATTCGAGTTTCAAGTGGTTCTTCAAAGGTATGTCATGAAACTCTCTTATTAGTTCATGAACATGCTTAATTTAAAGCCAAAATTACTGAATTAAAATGCTTAATGATCCGTTTTACTTCCACTGCGTGTTTTCTAACTCTAACACTAAGGTGACGTGATAGTCCTATTTCTAGGCTCGAAGTCCCATATCCTTTTTTGAAATCCAATTACACCCTAACCTTCTTAGCATTAGAGTTATTCTAAATCATTAAATTATGTAGCTAGTTTAACTTATCAATTTTATCTTTAAATTTCACAAAGAGAATGTGTAAAACAAAGTGGGATGAAGTGCACAACATTACTTAAACCATAACAACCCTAGGGCATCCACGTTGTTGAACCCCTAAGAAGGTTTAGTCCATGAAAAATGATAAAATAATGAACTTTATTAAATCATGAATCGTAGCTACAATAGAGTTCGACGTTCAAAAGAAAATAAAAGAAATACAAGAAATAAATGAATAGTAAATGTTGGAAATTACAGCTCTAGAGAGCTTGAGACAAGTCCTCAAATTCCTAGTCTTTCCCTAGGTTAATCCCTCTATTTCAAGAAAGAATCGCTTTTCACTCATTTTGATAGGATGAGATGACCTAGAGTAGTGATAACAACAAAAATGTGCTATCTTCCTCTGTTTAATTCGAGATCGTTAAGCTATTTAATGTGGTTAAATTGATGGTTTTGTAGGACTCGAGTGTACAAGAGGTTGAATGAAGTGTTCAAGACGAAAAGACATTAAAATAGCAGAGATAGGAGCTAAATTGCACAAATGAAGAAAAAGAAGCCAAGAAATTGCATAATTCTACCAGTTAGAGCATTTACAATGCTCGATTTAAGTGTTGCACAACGCTATAAGGTAGTAGCTACCCATTTGTTAGGAAACAGTGCAACGTTGCAATGCTACAAACATGGAGGTGGACGAACGAAAGTAGGGCAATGTTGCAATGATGCTTTATAGCGTTGCGATATAAATACACCTTAGTCTATGTTTAGGTTGAATACTCCGAGAACTTGATTGCCACTCTATTTTTGCTAGATTTATTCCCCTTCTCTATCCAGAATATTGATTTTTCTTGCCCCTTTGATGCTCATAGAACTTGAGGATTCAATTTAAAAGATGATTTGTGGCTAAAGGGTAAGTACTTATTTTGGGTTTCGTAGTTTATTTCCATTCCATTCCATTCTTGAGACTTTGGTTTGTAATTCTGCTGAGACTTTTCTGATTTATATGAAATTTATCTTAAGTTTATTATTCAATTGTCTTTCATGGGATAATGATAAAATAGCTATGTTTGTACAATTGATTGCTTTGATAGGCCCTAATTTGTAATCGTTAGGTAGTTGTCATCTAGAAGAAAGAGTTAAGTAAAATTTTTGAAGTTAAAATGGGATTCCATTTAATAAGCATTACTTTCTAACCTAGATAAACTTCACTTAAACAATTGATTAGATGATGGAAATCAATTGTTTGTCTTGGCGTTGCCTTTAATCTTAATGCTTGTTGATTTGTTGTTTAGTTGAGGATCACTTTTCTTCAAATTCACTTGACTTTACGAGCTACCGGTTAGAATTCTAAACGAGTAGGCTAAGTTTTAATTGTAATTTCTCGCATGTTTTATGAATAAGTTTATCATAGAATTGAAAATGAATGGAATAAACTAGAACAACCCAAGCTAAGTGTTTTGTTTGATAAATAATTTTTACTCAATTAATCTCACTCCCCACGTTTCAATTTTCATGCAATTTACTTTTACAATTTTCAAAATCACTCCCC
>NC_052352.1:2094919-2178893 GCF_009727055.1 Benincasa hispida | reverse complement strand
CCCTTCTCGCAGTTACATCCTATAAGCTTCAAACTTGAGAAATCTAAATCGGCTCTCTGTGGGGTCGACTCCTTACTTCCGTTGGTATATTTAGTGAGTAAGTCATGGAATTTAATTTGGGTGCGATACGACTTAGCGCGTGGTTACACCCTACCAAATTTTTGCACGATTTTTGGAGAGCCAACAAATTTCTTGATTTTTCAAGGCTTGTAGTTGCTTTCTTGCTAATCGATTTTCTCTTTTGGTGCATGACTCACACTCCCAAGGGCTCTAGACAGTTATATTTTGCAGAAATTTCCAAGGAAGAGCAGAGAATCAGAGATAAAGGAGATAACAAGTTATGCTTGAAAGAAATATCCATGTTGAAGACACGTCTAGAGAAGAAAGTGTTCCTGAATTTTCACCAATAATGGCTGAACGTGAAAAGACACTTAGGGTGCTCGTAGCACCTGATTTCACTTAGCAACCTCTATGCATTACCTATCTAGAAACAGAAGGTAATTTCAAACTTAAGTCTGGGTTAATTCACTTACTTCCATCTTTTTTTGGTCTATAGGGTGAAGATCCGCACAAGCAGTTGAAGAAACAAAACCCCTATAGAGGCGATTAAGCTGATAGCAACCAAGACAGCAAACTCTCAATAGTTTGGCACTAGAGCTTCAGTCAGTGCAAAGTCAGCAAAGAGGTAAGTGAACTTCCAAAGAGATATTTGACCTGGTTTCTATTGTGAAACAGTTAACAAAAATAAAAATGGACAACCTGCTGTTGTTTGCCAAATGTGTCATGGAGCAGGAAACACAGCTGATGTTTGCCCAAGCAATCCGCAAAGGGCAATACCTGAGGTAAATACTATTGAAGGCTCCAATTTCAATAGGAAAAACAGACGGTGAGACCCATTCAATCAGACATACAATCTTGGGTGGAAAGATTACCCAAACTTCAAATGAGACGGACAGAACAAGCAAGCTCAGCCTAACCATAGAGCTCAGTCTAGCTTAGGTATGTCCTTGGAAGATATTGTCAAAAGTCTATCTGACCACTCTTTTAAATTTCATCAAGACACAAAGAACACCATTGATGCTTTGTAGACCCAAGTCTTTCAACTAGCCACTTCAATGAGCAAGTTGGAGAGACAGTCTAGGAAACTCCCATCTCAGCCAGAACTAAATCCCAGGAAGAATGTGAGTGCAATAACACTCAAGAGTGACAAGGAGTTGGAGCCACCTACAGAAACTGTGGAAAAGCCAGAGTTAGAGGATCAAGGGACCATTTCTTCAAATCCTACAATCACACAACAAGAAAAGAAAAAGGGAGTATCAGTTTCCTCTAACTCTCCCTCATTAAATGCTTATGTGCCTAAAACACCTTTTCCTTCGAGGCTTGCAAGGCGAAAGGAGCTTACAGGAGACAAGGATAAGGAGTTGTTGGAGATGTTCAAAAGGGTGGAAATCAACATTCCTCTCTTCGATGTCGTTAAGCAGATCCCAAAGTATGCCAAATTCTCTAAGGAACTATGCATGAGGAAGAGGCAAGTAAAAGGATGGTGGTGGTAAGTCAATCTATGTCTGCGATCCTTTAAAAGATTTTTCCTGAAAACAAAAGGATGTAGGTATGTTTTCTCTCCCTTGTATGATTGATAAAAAGAAAATTGAGAGAGTTATGGTAGATCTTGGTGCATCCATAAATGTTATGTCATACTCAATATACCAAGAATTAAAATTGAAATGTCTGACTGAAACTGGTGTTGTAATTTAATTAGCTAATAGGTCTTTTATTCACCCGTTAGAAATCATAGAGGATGTCCTAATTCAAGTTAATGATTTGCTCTTCCCTGCTGACTTTTATATTCTTAAGATAGAAGCACATCTATTTTATTTGAATCAATCTTGCTTGGTCATCCTTTCATGAAAACAACCAAAACCAAGATCGATATAGATGAAGGTACTTTGTCTGTTGAGTTTGACGGTGAAGTAGTTAAATCTAATATTTTTTATGCTATGAGATCTCCCACCATTGGGCATGTGCAGTCTTTGTGCCAAATTGATTTGTTTGATTGTCTTGAGCAGGAGATAATTTGGGACATCTATGATGATGACGAGGATGATTCAGGCGATTTGATATCACTTGAGGAACTTTCCACTTTATCCATGATAGAGCTGGTAAGTATGCCTTCTTGTTCTGATAATGATTCATCTGAAAAGATGTTTCCTTCTATTATGCAGGCACCTAAAATGGAGCTGAAGAAGCTTTCTGATAGTCTAAAGTATGCCTATTTGAGAGAAGTTGAAACACTGCACGTGATTATTTCTAAGAACTTGATTGTTGAGTAAGAGAAACAGTTAGTAAAAGTCTTGCAAAAATACAAGCTAGTCCTTGAGTGGATGTTGGCCGACATTAAAGGTATTAGCTCTGCTATGTGCATGCATAGGATTTCTCTTGAAGATGGAGCTAAGCCTTGTCGACAACCCCACCGACGCTTGAACCTTGTTCTGAAAGAGGTAGTGATGAAAGAGGTCTTTAAACTCTTTGATGCATGTATTATCTATCCTATTGCAGATAATGAATGGGTCAGTCCCATACATGTAGTGCCTAAGAAAATAGGTGCTACCATGATTAAGAATGAGGAGGGTAGTTTAATTCCTGTTAGGGTCAAAATGGGTGGAGAATGTGTATTGATTTTAGGAAATGTTGTAACTAGAAAGAAGCACTTCCCCATCCCATTTATAGACCAGATGCTTGAAAAGTTACCTGGAAAGCCTTTCTTCTATTTTTTTTATGGTTTTTCGGGTTCCTATCAGATCCCAATTAACAAGGAAGACCAACAGAAGATGACCTTTACATGTCTCTATGGCACCTTAATTATAAGATCTGGCAAATGGATGTCAAGACGGCCTTTCTGAATGGCAATCTTGAGGAGACCATTTATATGGTGCAACCCGAGGGATTCATAGACCAAGGTCAATAGAAAAAGGTTTGCAAGCTGAATCGATCCATTTACTGGCTAAAACAAACGTCTCGATCTTGGAACATATGGTTTGATTCTGCGATCAAGTCGTATGGCTTTGACCAGAACGTTGATGAACCTTGTGTCTGCAAAAAGATCATCAACGCTTCAGTGGTCTTCTTCGTGTTGTACGTAGACGATCTACTACTCATTGGGAATATGTAGGTCTATTAACTGCAGTAAGAACTGGCTAGCGACCCAATTCCAAATGAAAGATTTGGGAGAGGCTAAGTTTCTTCTAGGTATACAAATCTTTCGAGATCGTAAGGACATAGTACTAGCACTATTTCAGATATTGTACATTGACAAGATGTTGCTCAAGTACTTGATGCAGGACTCCAAGAGGGGCTGATGCGTGTTATTATGCAACGAGATAATGGAAAAGGATGCGATGGTGGAAAATGCATTGAGCATGCAAATTTTCTCAACAAGATCCAAGTATAAATCCTACTGAGTTTCCTGGTAAGCTCAGGGTCGAACTCAGAGACTAAGGAAAACAATATGCGATGGTAATTTTGAGATCACTTTGCGGTAACAAATAAATCAAAGGGTTGGTTGGTTTGTTGTTTACAGTATAAAATGTATGCGACGGAGTTGAGAAAAGAGTTAATAATACAAAAAATGCGATGAATATGTGGGGGAACGGTTTGAGAAGGGGTTTAGCTAACACTTCCTAGGATTGCATTCATTGTTATGCGATCATGCTACACTCATACAACAACAAATCATCTCTCAATGCAAATGCTACGACTTCTAGTTTTAGAACGCATGCGATATATGCGATGATGTCTATAAGACTTACATCTAAGCCTCTATTCTTGTCTATGCGATGAAGAATGACATACACATATACAAGGCGACCATATTTTACCATAACCTATCTCTAGGGTGCATGCGATGCATGTTGGCAAACAGAGCTTATCTCTAAGTCCCGATCTTTTGCTTATACAGATCTAATCATGCTCTCTCAAGTCTAGATTCTAACCTAGCTCTCTGAAGTCTTAGGTTCTTTCTTTAGACTATCTCTCGAGTAGCTCTAAAGGTTGTTGGGCGCAACATAAGACAAGATGATTGCATGCAATGAAGATCCTAGGTCATGTTAGCTAAGTACTTCTCAACCCATTCGATAGATTTAGCTACTCATGTGTGCTTTAAAGAGAGTGAACAAATGTAGATAAACAAGTTCCATTTTATAAATATATAATCAAAGTACAAAATGACGATGCACAATAAGAATAAAGAGCCTAGTAGCAATTTCTTGCTTTCCAAGGCTTTTTACACTGTTCTGCTTTCCAAGGCTTTTTACACTGTTCTTCTCTACTCTGCTCAAAAGATAATCTTGCTCTCGCAAGAGTCGACCCTCTCCCTGGCACTCTCTCAAGCTGAACAGGACGATCTTCCAGCGTCTCTTCCCTTCTCTCGCTTCCACCTTCTAAGTATAAGAAACTAAGAACAAGAAAAAGTATCGTCTAAATGGTGAACTCTAAAAACTGGGCGACTGAACGAACTGAACAAACCTTTCACTGAAGCTGGCCTTCGGTTTTATAGAGCTGCAGGATGAAAATCTTCTTTTCTCTTATGATTGAACTGATTGGATGACATTAATTCTCTATCTGATGCGCCGAATAATTATCACTGAAAAGTTGAGTGTACTTGCTACAGTAGGTCGTTAATAGCTTGTCAACTTAATTCGAAATCGACCGTCATCAGCTTTCTGTCCCATCGTGATTTATGAAGCTTTCACCCAGATGCACCCACCTTGATACGCCGACTCTATGCGGCCACCTTCTTGAGCCGATATTCGCAAGCATAAATGATTGCATAACCTTGCGGCCACAATCTCTTAATGCGCTCGGACGATGATTTCTTCGGATCGCATTTCCTTCTTGCGTCAACGTATTTTCTGCACAAAAATACATAAGTTAGTTGTTTTAATGCGATTGACGCATGCGATCGTAATGTTGTGAACTTAATGCTTTTGGACGCAATATTGTATATTTTTACCATCGCAATCCTGCATTGTTTTATGACTTTGCGTTGTAATAACGTGTATTTCTATCCGTTATCAGGGGCCTACTATCATCCAGGCATGAAGTCACTTTGTCTAAAGACATGTGTCCTACGACGCCTCAAGAGGTTGAGGAGATGAGATTGGTCCCATATGTGTCTGCCATTAGCAGTTTGATGTACGCGATGCTCTATACTTGTCCAGACATCTGTTACGTTGTAGGCATAGTCAGTAGGTATCAGTCTAACCTAGGCCAGGTCACTGGACCGCAATGAAGAACATCCTCAAGTATCTTCAAAGAACAAGAGACTACATGCTCCTGTATAGATCTAGGGATTTTATACTCACTGGATACACGGATTCTGACTTTCAGACTGATAAGGACTCTCGTAAGTTCACATCAGGGTCAGTCTTTACTCTTAATAGAGGAGCTGTAGTGTGGTGAAACACTAAGTAGAGGTACATCGCCGACTCCACTATGGAGGTGAAGTACGTAGCGGCTTGCGAAGCTATTAAAAAGGTCGTTTGGCTCAGGAAGTTCTTGACAGAACTGAAAATTGTTCCAGATATGTCTAGACTTGTTACCCTATATTGTGATATAGTGGGGGCAGTGGAAAACTCCAAGGAGCCAAGGAGTCATAGGCGCAACAAACACATAGAGCGGAAGTATCATCTGATCCGTAAGATAGTGCATCGAGGGGACATAATGGTCACAAAGATCGCTTCGGAGCACAATGTTGCCAACCCATTTATGAAGGCTCTCACGGCTACAGTGTTTAAGAGTCACCTACGGAGCATGGGTCTATAGGATCGCCCACGGCTAGACTAGGGCAAGTGGTTGATTTTCTTGTACTAGGCTATTATGCCATAGTTTATTGTTTTGTACTAGTTTTAATGTACACCCCGCTTCGGTTTAGGAAAAGTGGGAGATTGTTGGGGTTAATGCCCTAAAGTCTCGTGTCCTATAGTTTGTACAGTTTATATGAACGCTTGTGTTATATAATATATGATATTTACTTCACATCTTGATTTTGCTCAATTGTATGTTTTATTTTCTTTACCACAAACCAATAAACATAAAATCTCTGGTTATGTGTATATAACTTAAGAATGTATGTGGTGATATACAAGTGGATCATGTCTTGAGTTATAACAAAAATGGTCTGTAGTATATGGATATAGAAGGGAAACCTTATCCTGGTAACGCTACGAATGTGGCCCACTTTGTGGAATGGTCACAAGTGTTATGGCTTGTCACAGATAGTCTGATCCTCATCATTTGTATTGGGGACATGCGAGCAAAGGCGTCATATACAAAGAGTTTGTATAAGACTTGACCACGAAGTGTTAACGTCTCGTTATGTAACACTATTCATGACAGAGACTTCACTTCACTAGGATGACCATAGGGAACTCTTACCATTGAGGGCGGTCCTTTGATTTGTATGGGTGCGAATAGCTAGTTCGCCAATTCAAACCTACCATTTTTGGGATTTGTCTGATTTGGGAGCTGGAAACTCAGCTACACAAGATGAAATTCACTCCTTCCCCGAGGCAAGGGGAAATAGATAAATAGCTCCTAAGGGCTGATTCCAAGGCTTAAACGATGTGGTGCCACACACCTTCTCTTGGCCCGAAAGGTGTTCCCACATAGTTGGACTATGTTGTATTGTTCATTAGAGGAATCAGTGGTACTTAAGGAATGAGATGTAACTACAAGGGAAAAATGGTAAATTCGTCCAGCTATACTTACGAGCATCTGTGAAGGGTCATCGTACTCATGATTGGTTATATCCGATGGACACAGAAATATATCTGTGGTAAGAAGAGTTTAGCTGTTGGTCTTTAGTGGAATGCCTAATAGTTAACGGATGGTGGATTTCGTGGCTAAAGAATTTAGTCAATTATTCACAGACCGTTGGAGCTTCAAGCCACAGGTTCATTAGGTCCCCTAGGTAGCTTGGATAAAGTCAAGAATCAGTATTTGGGTCAGTTTGAAATGTTCAAATTGACAAGATAGAGTTCGATTATATATGATATAATTAGACTTGTTAATTATATATGACATAATTGACTAAATGTATGAGATACATTAATTTTGGAGGAAATTAGATATAAATATGATTTATATCAAGTGGAGGACAAATTACTTGTTCGTGACTGTTCGTGTTACTACCATTCGTGTAGACGATCGTGCTGCCGCAGTCGACTGATTTGTTGGGCGATAGTTCATGGAGGTTCTTCTGCTACTTGGAGTTCGACGTTTGAAGAGAGTCTTCAACTGGTATGAGAACTCTTTCACTTGTGTTTTATTATTCGAAGCATGTCGTTAATTAACTATCTGTTAGAATATATGTGTTGTATTTCGATCTCAATGAAATCAAAAAGATCCGAATACGCTCATGGATGCTCTTCAATAAGAGTTCCTTTAGTAACTTAACTTTAAGCTTGAGCTAACTATGAACTCCTGTTTATTCAGGATTATCCTTGGATTTGCATAGGTGAGGGTTGGCTCAACAGCGCCGGCTCAATAAACCTCCTATTTCAGCAGTAAGACTGGGTAAATAGCTGGGGACATAGGGTGCAAGAAGGAATTCACTTCTACTCGCTTTCAGGGATAGTAGAAAGGTTGTTCCCTTAAGTGCTGACTCCAGGTCTTCAACAAGGGACCCCACCCTCTCGATGGGTCGAAAGGGACTCGGTTTGATAATCGGATTACAAACCAATTGTTTATTAGAGGATTTGTGGGACTTAAGGAACAAGAGGTAGCCTTGAGGGTAAAACAGTCATTTGATCTAACCATTATTACGAACAACCTATGAATGGTTAACTTACTAATAATGGTTATATCGAGTGGACACAATATATCTATAATGAGGGGAGTGCAACTACTGGGCTTTAGTGGAGTGACCCAGTAGTTAACGAATAGGGGTTAATTCGGTGTAAAGAGTTTAACCAATTAATCTCATATTGTTAGAGCCCATGATCGGTAAGTCCATTAGGTCCTCCTACTAGCTCACAAAACAGAATAAGCTTTAGAATAGCATGATAAGTTGATTTGAAACGTTCAAATTCAAATTAAGGGAATTAGTAATTATATGTGATATAATAACACGTTTAATTTTTGAATTAAATGAAATCGAAAGAACAATTAAATATTTAAATATGATTTAAATATCACTGCATAGAGATTCATAGTGGTGGAGTTGGTGTTAAATTAATTTAATAATTGATATTAAATTAATATAATTAATTAAATTATTTAATTAATTGTTAATTATTAATTTTATTAGAAAAATTAATTATTGATTTTTTTTGTAAAATTAATAAAATTTCAGTTTTAATGAAAGAATTAAAATTGAAAATTAGTTTTATTTTTGAAAATTAGTTTAAAATTTTTTTAAAAAAAAAAAGAAAAGAAAAGAAATTGAAAAATGGAAAAATCTCAAATGTGGGATTTTCCCACTTTGAAAAGAAAAGAAATGAAAACAATCTGATTGCATGATATACCTATATAAAAGCACACTTCTTTTAGCTAAAAAAGGCATGCAAGTTAGTGTAATCTACTGAGAATTGAGTTTGAAGAAGAGTTCTTCACCTTGACGATAAACCAGTAACCTCTCCTCTAATTTCCCTAAATTCAAGCTTGTTTTAAGTCCCACAACTCAATCTAAAGCTCCTAAAGAATAGTAGGAAAGTCTAGTAGTGGTCCACAGCAAGAATTGGAGAAGGTTACAGCTGAATTTCGAGATTGGAGAGGATCTTCAAAGGTATGTATTAAAACCTTCTTCATGTTTGATGAACGTGCTTAAATTATCGCCAAAATTGAAGAATTAGAATGCTTAATATCCATTTTTCTTCCGCTGTGTGTTTCTTCAAACTAACAACTTAAACATGTATATGGTTGACATACAAGTGGATCACGTTTAAATAATAACCTAAATGGTTTGTAGTATATGGATAAGGTTGGGTACCTTATCCTAGTAACACTGTGGATACGATTCACTTTGTAATTATTACAATAGTTGTAAAGTCTTACAAAAGACCTGATCTTGATCGTTCATGTGGAGCCATGTGAGTGGGGATATCCTATACAAAGAGTTTGTATATGACCGAACCGCGAAATGATTAATCTATCTTTATATCGATGTTACTCGAAGAGATTAACATTTCACTAGGATGACCATAGATGACTGGACCTTAATCTTCTGTGAGTTGTGAACGTCTATCTATGAGAGCAATCCTTTAATCTTTATGGGTGAGAGTGGCCAGATTTCCTGACCCAATAAGCCTACCATTTTGGCGATTTATTCGAGTAGGGAGCTAAGAACACAACTAAACAATATAGAATTCAGTCCTTCCCGTCTTGAAGGAAAGTAAATGAATTGCTCCCTTAAAGGCTGATTTCGAGTCTTGAGCAATGAGGCACCTCACTCTCTCATTGGTCAAAAAGAGGTATAGTTTATAGTTAGACTATAACCAATTGTTCATCAGGGAAAGTAAATGAATTGCTCCCTTAAAGGCCCATGAAGCATGATGACCCAGGTATATTTCCTTTGACCTGTTTAATAGGCATTAGAATATTTGAGCATGCTATGTCAGATCTAGGGTCTGCTATAAATAGCATGTTTGCTCCTGTCTTCTTTTACTTTAGTCCCATACCTTGCATCCTTATAATATCTAGGTGTAGTTAGTTGATCACTCCCTTGTTCTACCATTATCATTCCCTAATATCTATGTTGATTAGAGTAAATGGTCTAACATTTTCTACTAATTTTTATATTCTTGATGTGAATGCTCATTACATTCCCTCTGTTTTATCTATTTTATTAGGGAAACCATTTCTTAAGATGGCTAAGGCTATGATAGATGCAGACAAAGGGTCCTACAAATTCAACAAGGAGGTAAAATTGAAAAAAATTCTAATGATTGATACTTGCACTACCACTCATTCTATTTGTTCAAGTTCTTTAATTTTTTAGGATGGTGGCCAACCTCCTAAGTTGAGGGGTGAGAGATGGAGCCTAGCGATTTGTGATGGATATGGATGATAGAGCCGAGTTCGGTCGAGTGTGACAATTTAAAAAAATATATATGCTAACTAGAGGCAACAAGGATTTACATTCTTTATTGCTTTCTTAGTATATGTTTCTTTTCTGTTATTTTATTTATATTTATTGAGCTTAAGTATTTATATCTTTCTTGATTATTAGGTTTTTGGTAACCCAATGAGAAGATGGAAAGAATTATTTTTAGATCAGATCACCACCATCCTTTGTACTAAAATTTCAGGTAAGGTTTTTGTTTCCCTTTTCATTTTGTCTCTTGTTTTTATTTCTTGATGACATTGGGGAAAATGTTAGATTTTAGTTGGAGGTGGGAGATGTTTGTGTTATGGTTGGAGCCTTTGAGTATCTGAGCTCGGGCTATTTTATTTTTGTGCTTCATATGGATGTTTGCTCGTGTTTTGTGGTTCATTATTATGACTAGTTAATGACACACTCCCTTGTGATTTTAATTTGTACGAAACAATGTTTGAGATGAATAATCATGATTTTTCAACTTTTTTTTTTTTTTTAAAAAAAAAAAAGAAATCTTATCTTTCATGTGCATTTAAATTCATTGTCTGTCTACATTAGGTCTTGCATACATAAAATTGTATTACTTGGTTTGTATTTTTGTTGTCACTCTAAAAAGCTCCACTGATTAGAGAGAGATTTTCTTGCATGATAGGTTGTAATTGATGGAACGATTGAAGATCCTTGAGTAGAAGCATGAGATCGGACCAAATACCCAAAATTTATAGAACGTAAATTTTACAGAAAAAACATACAAATTATGCATTTAAAAGATAATTGCAGCATGCTTAAAAACATAGATTACAAAAAAGAAAATGGGTTTTAAGAAACCTTACCCTTGAAGAACTCTTCTTCACGAGATTCCTTCTCTGAATCTTATAATGAACAATCTCGAACCCTCTAATCATCAATGAGGACACCACCACGAATGTTATCTCTGTATTTTCTGGGTGAGAACCTAGAAGTTTTGTGAGCTCTGGCTATTTTGAAAGAGATGAATTTAGATAGATATGAGAGGAAGTGATTCAAATTATCTCATAATATTTTTGTGTATCACCTCTTGTGAAATCACACCAGGAAGAAAGAATAACTTATTTTCTCTTCCCCACTACCATGTTTTCGAGAGAAAAGAAGGGGAGGGAGTTACAACTCCCTCTCAAAATGATTTTTAAAAATAAATTAATATGAATTTATTTTCATAAATAAATTTAATATATATATATTTATACGATAACTACCTTATCATATAATATATATTAAACTATATGTTATATCAAATATAACACATAACCTATAATTTCTATATTGTATCAAATACAATATAACCTATAGTTTCTATTCTCTCACCAATGACATTTAATATAAATCCCATTCATAATAAATTTAATTATGTGAATCAAATTCATATAATTAATATTAAAATCATATTCAAATATTTATTTCCTCTCAAATAAACTTTATATTACAATGTATCACATACGTTATAGTAATTATATCATATATAATTAGATTAAATTAATTATATCATATAATTAATTCCCTCAATTAATTTGAGCAATTCAAATTAATCCAAAAATTGATTCTCATTAATTCCCGTTGGGCTACAGAGAGGACCTAATGGACCTATAACTTGATGCTCCAACAGTACGTGAATAATTAATTAAATTATTCACCATCTATTAACTGTCAGGCACTCCACTAAAGACCGACAACTGCACTCTTTGTACTACAGATATATTTGTGTGTCCATTGGATATAACTAGTCAACAGTTTGATGACTCTTCACAAATTTCTCATAAGTACAACTGGGTCAAAATTATCATTTTGCCCTTGTAGTTGCATCTAACTCCTTAAGTATCACTAATCCCTTTAATGAACAATAAATCATAGTCCAACTATGACCAAAGCCCTCTCAGGCCAGGAGAGGATGTGACGCCACATTGTTCAAGCCTTGAAATTAATTCTTAAGGAAGCAATTTATCTACTTACCCTGACATTGGGGAATGAGTGAATTCCTTATTGTGTAGCTGTGTTCTCAGCTCCCCAATCAGATGAATCCTCAAATGGTAGGCTTGTTGAGTCGACAATCTGGTCACTCTCACCCATACAAATCAAAGGACCATCTTCATAGGCAAGAGTTCACAACTCAGTCAGGATTCAGGTCATGTTATCTATGGTCATCCTGGTGAAATGAAAGTCTCTATTATGAATGACGTTATATAATGAGACTAAACATTTCGTGGTCTGGTCTTAAAAAAAACTCTTTTGTATAGAATATCTCCGCCACATGTTTCCACATAAATGATCAGGATCAGATCATTTGTAGCATTTTACAACAATTGTAACATTTACAAAGTGGACCATACTCGTAGTATCACCAGGATAAAGTATCTAGCCTTATCCATCTACTATAGATAATTTAGGTTATCACTTAAACATGATCCATTTATATGTTTCTACATACATATTTAGGCTACAAGATCACCTTGGATGTTAGTTTATTGGTTTGTGGTTAATGCAACTAATTTCGAAATAAAACATTACATATTTTATTACATAAATAAAATATTTGTATAATACAATTACAATCTATAGGACCTTATGAGATTTAGGGCATCAACCCCAACAGTAATATAATATTGAGGAAGAAAAAAATGATTTATATGTGTGCTTAAAAATCAGCTAATACAATGTTGCACTGAATAATAAATGTTTTTCAACATGCTCTAATTGGCTGAAAAACGAGGTTGGTAGTGTGCCGAAAGCGGCAGCCAAATGCTGGCTCACGAAGAAGAAGGGAAGGTGAAGGAAGAGGTTGTGCATGCTTTACGAGGTTACCTTTAATATAATATTTTTTTCATTCTTTATATATATATTAAAAAAAAACCTTTTTCCTTTTCATATGTATTTATATACAGACATTCAATCCTTTTCCTCCATCACATCAAACTTAAATCTCTCAAATAAACTCAGATAATTTAACTTTCTCCAAAAAAGATTTAAATCCACCAACTTTAAATTTCAATCCCAAAATATTCCAAATCTTCAAAAAAATAAAAAAAAAAAATCCGAACTCCCACTTAAATTAAATCAAAATTTCCAAATTCTTTTTATCACTTCCAGTTTAAATCAAGCTTTCTCATCCAATAATTAAATCCAAACTAAATTTACCTAAAAACTTGGGATGTTACACTTACACCACCCTTTTTCAGTTACTTAGAATGGTAAACCATTTAATTTGGTAATTCTTCGGTTCCCTGAGTTTGACTCTTGCTACCACTACTGTAAAATTAGGTAGGAATGATTAAATTATTTAGTCTGAAAATTAAGTGAAGAATTCCACCGACGACTACATGAATGAATCAAGATCAAGTATGAATGAGAGGAGATTTTCTAAGGGTATACAAGTTAAAGAGATAATGGATAGTTGATACCTACACTATATTAATAGTGTGTACCATTTTCAATGACTCACTTATAGGAATTTCAAAGAATAATTGTGAGTTTGACCTATAGTAATTCATATGTTGGGTGTGATTAATACTTACAATACATTGATAGCATAAAAAATGTGCTATCTTACTCTACTTAATTCAAGGTTGTTCCTAGATTTTATGTGTTTATCTCATGATTTTAATAGGGATCGGACACTTGAGAGGTAGATTCGGACGTTAGTGATGAAATTAAGTGAAAACGGACTAAAATAGAAGTCAAATGCATCAAATGAGAAAGATAGTTGAAGTCACAAAAATGCCACCTAAAGCATGGTGCAGCGGCCCTGCTACGCACCGAGCACAACGCATTTTCCTAAGAGATACTTTTTGCTGAAATTTATTAAGCGTCATGACGCTACAAGGATGGATGCATGCAAATGCGCATTGGTGTCGAGGTGACATTGCAAGGATGCACTATCACCCAAGGTTTTGTTTACACCTAGCATCGCAATGCCAGTTCAATTATTATAAAAAGGAATCAGCTGATTTAGGTTTTTCATTCCATCAACCATTCTTCCGCCAGCTACTATTCTGAGCAATTTTATTATCCCTTTCTCCCCTAAGGATAGTTTTGATGATCGAAAGCATGTTTCCATTGATTCTGTTGTCGATTGTTGGCTAGGTACTCGTTCTAGTATGGGTTCTTAGGATTTTTTCCCTTTTTCAATAGACTTTTGAGACTTTGAATTTGGCTATTATTTGTTGTTGATTTATATTTCAAATTTAGTGGATCATGATTTCTTATCTTGCGAATTGCTAGATACACCTGTTATGGTTATGAAATACATAGTTAGGGATTGAATTGCAATATGTGACCTGTAATTGTGGTTCAATCCTTAATAAGCAAAAGGTTGGGTTAGCTTGTAAACTCTTGTTAATAATTGTGAATATTGCTCTAATCAACCTAGAAGATATCATATAAATATTTAATCACGACTTTTCTTGTTAGATATTCAACTTAACTTTGTCTTATAACTTAATGTTATTATGCCAATTGGATTTGCATGCTTTTTATCTAATTAAAAATTAAGCACTTGAAAAATTAAACTAAATACACCCTTAAACTAATAACGTGTCAGTTTGCAATTAGATAAAAATTGTAATCAACAATGAGATTTTTCGATTTTCAATTTCCTATTTTTTGGTTTTGGGTTTGGGTTTGGGTTTGGGTTTGTTCAACTATTTAAACTTTTCCTAGATTTCAATAATGGAGCAATGAGCATAGCTAAATATGCAATGCTAAAATCTTCTCACATTTTAAATAATAATAATAATTGAATAATAGAGGAAGCAAATGATGCACACCTTTTTTTCTTTTTTTTTATGACACAAATGCACCCCTTTCTTGGAATCTTCTCCCAAAATATATTAATTTATGTATCATTTGTACTAATGTCCAGATTAACGACTGAGATTTAATATTAGTCTAGTCAACAAAAATATTAGATAAGCTATGATGAGTCTTTCACTAATTTAATTTTCAATCTTTTTTAATTATATTTTTTATTTCTTTCCAGATATCGGTTTAATTTTTCGTTCATTTTCTCATCTCACAAGTCATTTTCTTTAAATATAGAAACATGAATCAAAATATTTATAAAATATAAAAAAAATTTCATAATTTATCTATGATAAATTAATAGACATTGATAGACTTCTATCGATATCTATCAGTGATATTTATAGACACTAATAAAAGTTTATTAGTGTCTAGCAGTATCAATCATTGATAGGTTCTAAAACTTGAAATATTTTTTATATTTTTAAATAGTATTCTATAAATGAATATTTATTAGAATAAGGTTCTCGAATTTTCTATCTCACGAGCCAGGATTAAAAAAATTGATGTTAATTTTACATATATTTTTGTAAGTCACAAAGTTTATAAAGATTATTTAGTAATTAATTAATTGGTTTTACTTTCAAATTAAGACATGAATAATGCTATTAATTTTCAATTCATATGAGTTGACGACCAATAACAAATTTCTATGCTTAAAAGCAAGTTAAAGAATGTTGAGATGAAAGTCTTGTTGTTGGTGACTTTAAATTTATTTCGGAAATTGTCTTTTAAAAACACTTTTGCCTATTTTCATTTCTGGTCAAATTACTTCAAACTTTTGCCAACCATAGCTACATTCAAGGGATTTCTGAATCTTACCATTCATAAGCTCCAAATGATAGGGATAACCGCCCTCAAACTATTTTACAATGGTATGATATTTTCTATTTTGGCCATAAATCTTCGTGACTTTACCATGAGTCTCTCCTCAACTAGTCATCCATCCACACTCTTATCTAGACTAGCTCTTCTTCACCTGAGCACACCGTCTATCTAATAGAGTTCAACAATGGATCAAACCATGACTACTTCCAAGGCTCCACTATACATCTTTATTCAGCACTTAAAGATTTTACCGGTAAGGTTAAGTTAGGGACATGGCCCTGATACCACTTGTTAGGGACAACGACCCTCCGACTATTTCCACAACGGTATGATATTGTCCAATTTAGGCATAACCCCTCATGACTTTGCTTTTGGTGTCATTCCAAAAGGCTTCATACCAATGAAGATAGTTGTCCTCACTTATATACCCATAATTCTCCCTTATCTAACTAATGTGCGACTTTGATCGCATTCTAAACAATAAATAAGTCATTATAACTAAAATTTCATATAAACATAAATTTCTTCAAACGCAATTAAATGCTAAACCAATAAATCATAAACGTAAGTCTTTTTCAATAGTAAACAATTACAAAATGGGTGCGTTTCTTGTGGAAGATAAATCCAACGCCTCTTTTTATACATTTTTTTTTTTAAAATTTTAACTCATACATGTAATTCATCTCTCTCGTATACATAGAAAAGAGAAGAATCATAAGAAAAAAAAAAAAAAAAAAAAAAAAAAAGACTGAAGATTACCTTGCTTAAATATTATGGGTAAACTAAATATTTGAAGTCATTCAAGTTCTGGGTAGCGTCTATAATGTCGTTGGTGAACACATCTAACTCGAAACATTGTGGCTATGGTACATCTGAAGTTGTTTGAGTGTGGCCTGTGTAGGTCACCACCAAATGTCGTCGAACTACCACGAAAAGTGCCATTGTTGCAAAAGGGAACTTGCAACTATTCAAATGGGTCATGAGGCCGTTTGCAAGCCATGGGTTTCTGTCCTCATGGGTCTCGATGTTGCTGATCGAAGTTAAAAAAGGTTCACACTTGTAAATTCGATGCAACAAAGTCATCGGCGAATCAATCATAAAAACTTCAAAGTTAGATGCACTTAGCTTGGAGCAATTCTATATTCGATGACTTCAATAAAATTTACTAAGAAACATATGAGTGAGAAGAAAGTATGTTGAAAAGAATATGTGTTGGTTTGTGCGGATAGTGTTCGACTTTTAGAAGTAGTTTTTCGCAGGGAATGTCGAGACAATTAAATGTCAACCTGAGAGTTACATTATTTTTTCTTAATTCAGTAGTGAATTTAATTCTTCAATCAAAATCGGAAGAGAAAGAAAGCGATTTCTTGCATAATTTAATAAAGAAAAATGAAATTTGATATTAATGAAGTTCTATTGTTTAAAAAATAATAATAATAATAATACTAATGTACTCGTCATCCACTATAGACTTGTATTAATAAAGACCAAAGACTTTATCAAATCTTTCCCAAGTTGCTAATAATCTAAGCTCAAGATTAAGTCAAAGTTTTCGAAAGATCAAACACATTCTCCCCTCTAATTCATTCCATTACATTTTTATAGTTCAAACACAAACAAGAAAAAAAGAGAAGAAATCTTATGGGAGTAAGACCATAATTTGGTGAGAAACTTAAAATTTTTGTCTTCTATTGTTCTTTTTCGATATGTTTCTCACATACGACTAATAAAGTATCATTTTCAGATAAAGAAAGGCTTACTAATTGCTATGGCTTAGACTTTTCTCAATGTTAATCTTGTGGTGATGTATAATTAGAAACTCATCATCATTATATTATTTTTTGTTATCTTAAAATGTCAATGTCTAGTAATATTGTATGGTTGAGGTCCATTTTTTGTGCATCAATATTTTCTTCATGCTATTGAATTGTACAAATTTGGAAATGGAAGTCATGATAAAGAGGATGATTATAACTCTTTGATCAATGTATTATTCTCAAATATGTAAATTACTTCGACACATGTTTTTGAAAGTGTGATAGCTATGTTAATAAACTGAATGATATAGATCAATTAGTGAAGTTATATATTATCATTTCTATTTCAACCAAGATGTTAGATGTTCAAAACTTTCCAACAAAAATGTGACATAAATATAAATAAAATTAAAATTAAAAATTCAACCTTATCATTAATATTTAATTCTCCATTCTTTTCTTTTTTTTTTTTTTTCTGAACAAATTTCTCCATTTATAATTAAGTGGTGCAAAGAAACTTCTGATCCATCATTAAATATATATATATATATATTCTTATGGTGAGAAACAAAGTGAGTTTGATTTGGTATGATCAATATTACACATTAACTAATCTCTTCGTACCATATCATACATGATATTGTTTCTTTCTTTTTTCTTTTTTTTTTCTCTCTCTTTATATTGATCATACTAATGTAAATAGTTAGGAATATTTCAACTAGTTTCTTCCTCCCACTTTCTTGAAATTCAGTTGTATAAATACATAGTTCATCCACCAATGTATTAATACTGTGGAATGATAAAAATTAAACGATAATATGGGGAAACATAAGGGTTTGAGAGATGGTTTTAGGGTGTTGGTGCTCGTTGTCCTCCTTAATATATTACTGGCTGTGGCGATGGCAGAAAAGGAGGAGGCGACAGCGGCAACAGCGAAAGTGAAGGTAGGTGTGGTTTTGGATTTTAATTTTACTTTTGGAAAGATGGGTCTGAGTTGTATTTCAATGGCTCTCGTTGATTTCTATTCTTCTCGGAGTCATTACAAGACAAGAGTAATTCTCAACACCATTGACTCAAATGGCACAGTTGTTGGTGCAGCTGTCGCAGGTTTGTTTGTGATCACATATTTTGTTTATCCTTTCTTGATTAGTACTTGTGTTACTAGATAAAATAACTAACGTGTTGGGTTTATCTAAAATTCAAATGCCTGATTTAAAAACAAGTCATATAAAAATTTAAATTTAGTTTTTTTCTTTCTTTCTTTCTTTTTTTTTTTTTTTCACAAGAGAAACTATTAGGTGAAATCTAGCTAGTTTAAACCTAATCCTATGAACATTTTACACACAAAATATCAAAATAATAAATATTTTTTTTTTAAATTGACACATGGCAAGTTTTAATTGGATAGTTGTCTGGGATGTACAAAGGTACAACCTAGACAATACTTAAATATTTTCTCTTATACAACTAGAAAAACAAGGCAAAAATATGGCAAATTCTAAAGTAGCTTGCAAATATAGAAAATTAGTTTGTAAAAATGTTAGAATTATTAAGTTGCCTCTCAGGGCACTTTAAATTGTTCTTCAATGATAGACTTCCACCAATAATATACTTTAACGATATTACTAATATATGACTTCTATCACCAATAGAAGTTGATCACTGATATACGAAACATAATTTTCTTGAATTGGATCAATACTTCCAATTGAAGGAATAAGGGATCTAAGGATAAAGGTGGAATTTTTTCTAATCGTAACTAAATCTGACATCTATCAATGACAAAATACTATTAGGAATAGTTCCATCGTAGAAGTTTACTAAAATTAAAAGGAGAATGGCAAGGATAGTGATGATCACGGTAGTCATATGATTTTCTTACCCTTCTTCTATTAACTAAATTGAATTCTTTTCTAAACTTAAAATCATGATTTCATGATTTTGAAATTATCTATCCTCCAAAACTTAGGAGCTAAAAATGCAATTGGTCAAAAAAAAAATGATGTAACATCCTTGAATAATAAAAGTTGTGTTGATATAGTTGAGATATCACGTTACATATCTTTTTCAAAAAATAAATAAATAAATAAAAATTTTGTAAACTACCTAAATGAATGAATGTATTGAACAATAGCTTTAGATTTGATAAAGAAAGAGGAAGTACAAAGCATTATAGGTCCAACAACTTCGATGCAAGCAAGTTTCATAATCGACGTTGGAGACAAAGCACAAGTTCCGATCATCTCATTTTCAGCGACACGACCTTCTCTCACATCCCATCGCAGCTCTTTCTTCTTTCGAGTTGCCCAAGCTGATTCCTTTCAGGTGAAAGCCATTGCAGCAATCATAAAGACCTTTAAATGGCGACAAGTTGTCCCAATCTACGTCGATGACGAGTTTGGCGACGGTATCATCCCTTACCTTGTCGGTGCTCTACAAGATGTAGATGCAAACGTGCCATACCAAAGCCTCATCTCTCCCACCGCCACTGATGACGAGATCGACCTGAAACTTTCCAATTTAATGACAATGCAAACTAGAGTGTTTGTGGTGCACATGTTACCTGACCTTGCTTCAAGACTCTTCACCATGGCGAGAAAGAAGGGAATGATGGGTCGAGGCTACGTTTGGATAATGATGAATGCTATCACAAATGAGTTTGATTCAATAGAACCCTCAATTCTTGATCAATCAATGCAAGGAGTTTTGGGATTAAGAACTTATGTCCCAAGAATCAAACGCCTTGAATCCTTTAAACGTAGTTGGCAGAGGAGATTTTTAAGCTACTATCCAACCATAGAGGAAATTCCTGAGCTGAATGTGTTTGGGTTATGGGCTTATGATGCAGCTTGGGCACTAGCCATCGCGGTTGAGAAGGCCGGTATCGACAATCTTCGATATAGCAAGCCCAATAATATTACTTTTACGAACATGAAAATGAAGTGTCCATCAAACTATCTCCACAACCTCGGCGTCAATCAAAATGGCGCCAAGTTGCGAGATGCATTGTCAAATGTTAGGTTTAGAGGGTTAGCTGGTGAGTTCAATCTCGTCAATGGCCAATTACAATCTTTCGTATTCGAGATAATGAACGTGGTTGGTAACAATAAAAGGAACGTCGGGTTTTGGTCGCCAAAAACTGGGCTGACGACGAATCTACGGTACTCAAATGGATTGAGACCGATCATCTGGCCAGGAGATATAGAGAAAGCGCCGAAAGGGTGGGAGATTCCGACGAGTGGGAAGAAATTAAGAGTTGGGGTTCCAGTAAAGGATGGATTTTGGGAGTTTGTAAATGTGATTCGTGATCCAAAAACAAATGCAACAATTGATGTAGAAGGATATTGCATTGATGTGTTTAAGGCTGTGATTGAAGCTTTACCTTATGCTATTACTTATGAGTTTATTCCTACTGACAAATCTAATGCACACCCTGGTGGTAGTTACAATGACTTGACTCATCAGCTCTTCCTTGGGGTTAGTATCAAACTTTTGATTTTCCCTATACATATTTTGTGAATATATACTTTCAATCTGTTATGAAATCGGGATTTGATTTATATATATATATATATATATATGCGCGCGCACGCAAGCTTATAAACATATTTCTATGAAGTTAAAAAATTTGAAAAAAAGAAAAAAACATAATTTTGAAATCAAAAACTAAATTTCAGTTCAATGTTTAATTTTACAATTTTAAATACATTCTAAATGAATAAAAAGATTTTTTTGAATGATATTGAAAATAACAAATTAAGTGTTTAACTATTTTTAAATTACTTTCAAAGATGTCATTAGTTGTGGGCATAAAAAGTTTAATTTTCTTTGAATGAAGGCATTGTTAATAGGACCATGATTAGGTGCGATCTCCATGTATCTCCTTTTCTCATGTAAAAAAATAAAAATAGTCCAATTTTTTTTTAAAAAAAATATTTGTCTCCTGACAAATTTTTATTAATGTACAATCTAAGTTGCACCTAAGTTCATTTTTTAATATCTTAAATGACTTTGATCAGAAGTTTGATGCTATTGTGGGTGACATAACGATCCGAGCCAATAGGTCTGAGTACATAGACTATACATTGCCATTCACAGAATCCGGCGTAGCCACGGTCGTGCCGATGAAGAGAAACAAGAACACCAATGCGTGGGTTTTCTTGAAGCCTCTTACTTGGAAGTTATGGGCTCTTATAGGTAGCTCCTTTGTGTTCGTGGCCGTTATTATTTGGATACTTGAACATCGAGTCAACGAGGACTTTCATGGACGTGTTCTTGATCAAATTTGTAACAGCCTTTGGTACTCTTTTTCCACTATGGTTTTCGCCCATCGTAAGTAATCCATCTCTAACCTTTTTTGATAAAATGTTTGTTGGAATTTCTTAAAATTATTAATTAGCACTCCAAACAAACCAAACAAGTCTTTTTGGTAGGATTTGAGGGAAACACCCCCTAACCTTAAGTTGTATTCATATTTATGTTGTTTATTGGGAATGACTTGCCATTAGAATGACTTCTTTCTTTAATTTTATGATCATTTTAACGTTACAATCTAAAAGATGTTTCGATGGTTACAGATCTTGTAACCATTTGACGGTTATAAATCTAATATTTTAAAATCGTTTGACAGTAGATCTAATATTTTAAAACTATTTGACTATTATAGATTTAAAATTACTTGAACTATTTTTCGAGTTTCCTAGAAGACAAAGATTTTTGTTTGGATATATACGAATTTCTTCTTCTCTTTGTTTTCATCTCTTTGATTTTCTTTGAGTGAAGTTTTTTCTTATTTCCAACTCTTTTCCCACAAGTGCTCATCTGTCAAGAATGATATATTAACCTTAGGGAACAATCGAGGTGAGATGTTTAACACCAAGGTTATGCTACAATTGCTTTCAAGGCAATGGTGTCACACCTCGCCCTAGATTACCCTACCAAACTCAAGACGAGATGTGAGACGATTGACCTCGGGTGTGCAACGGAATCTACTATTAAAACTTTTCTTATCTTTAGATTTAACTTTTCTCGTTCTTTCATGAACTTATCATTTACATTACAACATAGAACACATCAACAATCACTTAAATGTCTAGCTAAATGTACATACAAAAGGTGTTATGTCACATGTGGTGTGATATTTTAGTATCAAAACAATAAGATTATGCAAGACATGAGTGGTAAATGGATATTATGTGCAAAGCATTGTAGGAGCATCATTAGTCATGGTGGCAAATATTTTTGGATATAGGAGAAATTGAAAGTCAATGATTTACTGGTAGATAAAATACATTGGATAAAGATATGATTGGGAAGATAAAATAGAGTAAAATAATTTGGGGTAGGGTGTGACAAGTGATCATTCCACGAAACAATAATTGATTTGTTTGACACTATGTTTCTACATTCGGTAGAATAGCGCACTATATAAACTTTCTAACCCTAATGATGCCTCTGATTCTCGAATCTAAAATTTTCTTTCTAATAATAAATTGCATTCTTCCTGTGAAAGTGAACGTAGCTAACACACTATACGAACAATGTAAATCTATGTATTGGTTCTCTATATTTACATTTTCTGTTTATCATTGGTTGTCGATTTTCTAACAGTATTGATATAACTAAATTTACTATAATCCATCGTTTTGGATAATCTTATAAATTTTTAGGAGAGCGTACATACAATAATTGGACCAAATTTGTGGTGATAATATGGTTGTTTGTGGTTCTCATCATTACACAAAGTTACACTGCAAGTTTGGCTTCACTTTTGACGGTTCAAGAGCTCAAACCCACGGTAACTGATATCAATCAGCTTCTTAAAAATGGAGAGAATGTTGGGTATCAAGGAGGTTCTTTCGTGTACGAGATTCTTAAGTCGTTGAAGTTCCATGATTTCCAACTAAAAACTTATCAATCTGCAGAACAAATGCATGAACTTTTTCTCAAAGGAAGCAACAATGGAGGAATTTCTGCGGCTGTGGATGAAATCCCTTATATTAAGTTGTTTCTTGCCAAATATTGCTCTCAATATACTATTACAGAACCCACCTACAAAGCCGATGGATTTGGTTTTGTAAGTTATATCTCCTCTCTTTCTACTCTCTCTTACCAAATCAGCCATGTGTTGGGATAACGTTTTACAGTTGGAGGTAATTTAAAAGATAGATTTGAGAAAGATGTCACTCGCAAATTCTTAATGAAAGTTCCAAAATATCACTCATATTTAATACTAGTTGACACTCTCAAATTTACGGATTGAATTTTGCGAAATACATACATGATCTAGTCATTAAAAATGACTTTAAAATATCGAGAAATTGTTAAAAATAGTATTGAATGTTTTCCAACTTTCACAAATATCATCCATTTTGGCCAATTGTTTTAATGGTTCATCATGGTGTATCTCAGCCAGTTGGATGCCGAGAGACCTATTTATAAAGAATGAAAAACGTGGAGGACCATTTCTGACAATTATGTTGAAAATTAGTGAAAACTTAATTTGGAAGTGTAGGGTAATTAAATTAGCTTTTTTTTCTTTAATGAAAGTTAATGACTTTTATTTAGGATAATACTACCTAAATTGGAGAGAAGTGGCCTAGTGGCTTAGTGAGATTGATGGAGGAGAATTTTGTGTGTTAGTGGTATATAGTTAGTTAATTAGTGGTTAGTTTTTATTTTTCTCGTAAATACTTGTACCGTTTTCACTTATCCTTCATGCAATATTTTTATTTTGTTTTCATCTTTCGTTCTCTTCGTTTGTTTGTTTTTTTTTTTTTTTTTATTACAAATCATCCTAGAAATACCATGTTTTTTTGGGCAGGGTTTTCCGATAGGATCGCCGTTAGTACCTGATATTTCAAGAGCCATTTTGAAGGTAACAGAGGACGATAGAATAAGGGAAATCGAAAACACATGGTTCAAGAAGGTGAAAGAATGTTCGAGTTCGGAAGCTGCTGAATTATCTTCCACCCGTCTCACTATCGACAGTTTTTGGGTACTTTTTGCCATCACTGCCAGTGTCTCCATAATTTCTGTGGTAGTTTACATTGTCTTTTTTCTCTATGAAGAATTGCCGCAGTCTTGGAGAGTAGCTAATTCTTCCATCTTGAAAACATTAGCGGACTTGGGTTCCAAGTTCTTGGGTACAGATCCCAAAGCTCTAGCTCTTCAAGAAAGTCGTCAACGACGAGATTGACCGAAATTCTCCTAGATTTTTCCTTTCTAAAATATACATTTGAATTCTTTTTCAATAGTGGAATGCACAACTACAAATATAGATACAATCCACGATTCATCTACGTGTTAGTTTAAAAAATATTCTTAAATTATTTTATTGGTTTAATTTCAATCTTATCCGTATTCATATGGTTAGAAATTAAGCTAGATACATAATGGATATACTTTCTTAGATACATTTCCAAATACATGAATTTCTAATTTCTAAATACACGTAATTGTTCAAGTACATGAATAGTATGTATATATGTACTTCATTTATTTTGTATCTTTTAGTAATGTCTCTTGAGTATTATATAAAGAGATCATTTCCCTCGTTTGTAATCAAGTAAAAGAAAAATCAAATCAACGGAAGTAAATTAAGTTTCAAGAGAACAATATTCTTCTCTTGTGTGTTCTTGAATTTTCTAAGAGAACAAGTTTTTTTCTCTTCAAAGTTTGTGAGATTCAGGGTGAAATTTTAGAGTGGGCTCATCAATGCTTTCAACAAAGTGGTATCAGAGCGTAAGATTGAAAGATGTCTTCTAACAATATGTTGCAGCCTCAACCTCCTCGTTTTTGGGGAAAACTATAGATGATGGAGTCAAGAAATGAAGGTTCTTTATGGATTTCAAGATATTTGAAATATTGTTGATAGAGGATATTTGGAAAACAACAACCCAATAAGTTGAGAGAAGCTAGAAAGAAAGATTAAAAAAAAGAAGAAAAAAAAAAAAAAAAAGGCATTATCTGTTATCTACGACGTTCTAGATGAAAATATCTTTCAAAGAATATAAGAAGTCTCGACTGCTAAAGCAACGTATGATGCATTTTAGAGTTTGTACGAAGGAGAATAAAAAGTAAAATTGGTACAATTCCAAACACTTCGAGCTGGATTTGATACCATTCGAATGAAAGATGCTGAAACTATTGAAAAATTTTTCAACTGTGTTATCTTACTTGTTAATCAATTGAGATCAAATGGATAAACAATTGAATATCAAAGAGTAGTCGAAAAGATCCCTAGAATCACGACTCGAAGATTGGGCATATTATTATAACGATTGAAGAATCTGAAGATTTGTCAACTCTCTCCATCAATAGCTTAATGGGATCTCTTCGATCTCACGAGCATAAATTGAATTGGTTTAATTTTACTCCTTCAGAAGAAGTTTTACATATACAAACCTCTTCTAGAGGATGATCTGGTGGAATAAAAGGTGGACGTAGTGGTAGCAGAAATGGATAGTCCAACGACTTTAAAAGTTTTGAGTCATAGAGTAGAGACAATCAAATTCTTCAAATAAAGGAAGGGGGTGAAGTTCAAGTAAAGGAAGAAGCAGAAGTGGAGGTTGTGGAGATTTTTCTCACATATAGTATTTCAATTGTAGACATTATAAGAATTTTCAATCAAACTATTGGTCCAAGAAGACTAGTTTTAATCAAGCTGAAACCAGCCTAATGCAAGAGCAGCGGGATAATGATCAAGGTCTTCTCTTCCTTACATTCAATTAGAAACAAGGGCTAAAGATATATGGTATCTTGATGGTGGTTGTAGTAATCACATGATAAAAGGAAATGATATTTTTATATCTTTAGCTGTATCTCATCAAAATAAAGTGGAGATAAATGACAATAAGAAACTCGAAGTCAAAGGAAAAGGAGATATTGACAAATAATGGAGCAAAAATAATCACTAATGTTTATTATGTTTTAGGGCTCAAATAAAATCTTTTAAGTGTTAGGACACTTCTACTGAGAGGACATGATGTTATCCTTAAAGATAGCATATGTGAGATCGGATCCAAGAATGGAGGTCTCATAACAAAATATTTCCAATCAAAATGTACTATGAAAAACTTGTTTGTTTGAGACTTTACCAAAAGACACTTCGTGACTTTGGCATTGTCGGTATGGGTACCTAAGTTTTGACACTTTGTCTCACATGTGTCAACAACATATGATGAGAGTGATGTCAAATATTGAAAAAGATCAACTCTGTGAAGCATGTATTTTTAGAAAGCATTATCGAAATTCATTTCCGAAAAGATGTTCTTGGAGAGTATCAAAACCTCTCAAGCTCCTTCATACAGACTTATGTGGACCCATGAGAACTACTACACATAGAAGTAATCGCTATTTTCTTATATTTATTGATGATTATAGTCGAAAGACATAGATTTATCTACTAAAATAAAAGAGCTCTACTTTCGAATGTTTCAAGACATTCAAAGTAATGATTGAAAATGAAAGCAACTTGAGATTGAAAAAATTACGTTCAGATCGTGGAGGAGAATATATCGTTTTGCAGATTTCTTAAAGAAAAACATAACCAAGCATCAAATGACTGTTCGAAGAATAATAATGGAGCTTGCAAGAAGTATGTTGAAGGGCAAGAAATTTCCAAATCAATTTTGGGGCAATGCAGTAATTTGTGTTGTTCATCTCTTAAATCAAGCGTCAACTAAAAGTGTGCAAGGTATTACTCCTCAAGAAGCACGGAGTGGATTAAAGCCAACTGTTAGTCATCTAAGAGTATTTGGGTGTATTGCTTACTCTCATGTTTCAGATGAGAAAAGAGGTAAACTAGATGATAAATCATGAAAAGTGCATTTTTATGGGGTGCAGTGAGAACTCCAAGGCTTATATATTATACAACCCATGATAGTACCAAAGAAGTACTATCTTGCTCTGCTTAATTTGAGGTTGTTCTTGGATTTTCATGTTTATTTGGTTATTTTATAAGTTTCGAGCACCCAAGAGGTAGAACTAGGAGTTTGTGACAAAGCAGAATTAAAACGGGTCAAAACGAAGCTTAATTGCATCAACCGAGAAAAATAAGGTCAAAATGACGAGCTTTGCCTCTGCCTGCACAACACCGCGACGCCCTATGGTGCCATGCTCAGCATTGTAAGGTAGAATGACTCTTATTCATGAAAAGCACACAACGTCATGGTGTTTCCTTAGAGCGTTGTGATGCTTCGAACCTAATATGTGTAGAATTTTCATCAGCATCGCGGTGCCAGCATGATTTTTATAAAAAGAATTTTAGCTACTGCGTGAAAGAGATCTCAAATTCCTACCAATTTGAGCAAGACCTCTCTCAATTTTCTTCATCTTTTTCGTCTGTTTATGTATCCAAACAATTCCTTCATGTCCATTATGTCAATTATAGGCTAAAGTATCATTTTCTAGCTTGGGTTTTAAGATTTTTCCATATTTTCATATATTTGTGGTTTTTGAACCAAATTATATCTTGTATTGTTGAGTTCAATCTTGTTTATTTGAGATTATGATAATATTATAGTATGCTTGTGGATTTTATGGTTATCGCTTTAAATTAACATATAACTCGTGAAATTAAATATTCCACCTAACAATTCCTTATGTCTTGTTGCAATTAGGACAAATTAAATTTGCATGTTTTTTTTCCATTCGAATTGGACTAGTTAGTTGATTAGGACTATTTAACTAGCTTTTCTAATTGAATTGGTTATGTGTAGGCAATTATTCAATTTCAGTAATGAGAATTAGATGATCAAGTATTTTGAGTAGGAAAATTTTATTACAACCCAAGCTAGGCTTTCTTCAAATTTTTACTTTGTGCATTTATTTCATGCTATTTACGTATAATTGCAATCAAATCAACTTCAATTGTCGACTAAGAAATTCAAAGGTTTCCTGCGTTTGACTCGTGTTACCACTACTAAGTTTTAGTGGAAGCGGTTAAAATTATTTGATATAGAATTAGGCGACGAATTCTACCCGACCAACCTTGCAAGTAAGAAAGTTATTATTAGTCGAGATGTCAAGTTTAATGAAGCAGAATTCTGGTTATTGGATGTAGCAAATGAAGACATAGTCCATTATTTGTTGACATAAGTGGCAAAGAAGATGCTCAAAACTTGGAGCTTGAAGAAACTCAACTAGTGGCTTCATCTTCATCTTCACACATCACAAGTGATGAAGAAACTACTCCAAGGAAGACAAGAATTTTTCATGATATCTATAATACTTCAAGAAGAATGATAGATGCTGAACATGTTGATTTTTCTTTATTTGTAGATGTCAATCCTATATACTTTGAAGAGGTAATTGAAGATGAAAAATGTAAAAATACAATGGATCAAGAGCTTGATGCAACTAGAAGAAATTAGATATGAGAGTTAGTCAAACTACCAGTAAATAAAAAAGCTATTGGAGTCAAATGAGATATGAAGCTGAAGCAAAATGGAGAATTCAAGATATACAAGGCAAGACTAGTCATGAAAAGGTATAAACAAAAGTGTAGTGTGGATTATGAAGAATTTTTTGTACATGTGACTCGCTTGGAGACTGTTCAATTGCTTTTAGGCCTTGCAACACAAAATGACTGGAAAGAACATCAAATGGATGTCAAGTCAGTTTTTCTAAATGGGTATTTAGAGGACAAAATATATGTTGAGCAACCCCATGGTTATGTTAAGAATGGAGAAGAAGAAAATAAAGTGTGTTGATTGAAGAAAGCATTGTATAGGCTCAAACAAGCACCAAGAGCCTGGTACAGTCGTATTGACAATTTTTCCTTGAAGGATGGTTTCAAAAGATATCCATACGAACATGCTCTCTACACTAAAGAAGACAAAAATGGTAACCCTTTGAACATTTGTCTATTTGTTGATGATTTAATCTTTACGAAAAATTCAAACATGATGATTGAAGATTTCAAAGAGAGCATGAAGAAAGAATTTGAGATGACTGATATGAGTTTACTTCATTACTTTCTTGGTGTTGAAGTTAAGCAAGGTGATGGTGAGATTGCAATTTCCCAAAAGAAGTATGCAAAATATTTACTGGTAATGTTCAAGATGGAAAATGCTAATCCTACCAGTACTCATATGGAACTAGGTTTAAAATTGGCAAACATGATGATAGCAAAGTTTTTTATTCCACCATCTATAAAAGTATTACTGGGAGTTTAATGTATTTAACTACAACTAGACCTGATCTTATGTTTCCAGTCAGTTTATTGAGGAGATTTATGGCATCACCAAAGAGAAGTCATTGGAAAACTGGAAAAAGAATTCTTAGATATGTTCTTGGAACTATTGATCATGGAATCCACTATAAGAAGAACATGGATAATGTCCTTGTTAGCTACAACGATAGTGATTGGGGAGGAAATATTGATTATTACAAAAGTAATTCTGTATATATATTAATTATTGGTTCTGGAGCAGTTTCATGGGCATCAAAGAAGCAAGATGTCTTAGCATTGTCAACAACGGAAGTTGAATACATTTCTTTGTCTACAACCAGTTGTCAAGCACTTTGGCTAAGAAAGGTACTACATCAATTAAACTGCCCTCAAGAGAAAGAGACTGTCATGTTCTGTAACAATAAATCATCTATTTCACTTTCAAAGAATCTGATTTTTCATGGAAGAAGTAAACATATAAAGATCAAGTATTATTTCATAAAGATGGAGAAGTATATATCAAGTATTGCAAGATACAAGATTAAGTTGCAGACATATCCACAAAACCATTAAAGACAAACTTATTCTGGAAAATGAAAGAAAAGCTCAGAGCATAGTAGCCTATCTTAAGGGGAGATGTTAGAAATTTAGCTAGATACATAATGGATAATACATTCCTAGGTATATTTCAAAATAACAAATTTCTAATTTCTAGATACGTGTAATTGTTCAAGTACATGAATAGTATGTATACATGTACTTCATTTATTTTGTGTCTTTTAGGAATGTCTTTTGAGTATTATATAAAGGGATCATTTCCCTCATTTGTAGTCAAGTAAAAGAAAAATCAAATCAATTGAAGCAAATCGAGTTTCAAGAGAACAATATTCTTCTCTTGTGTGTTCTCAAGTTCTGTTAGAGAACAAGTTTCCTCTCTTTAAAGTTTTTGAGATTTAAAATGAAATTTTAGAGTGGGCTCGTCAATGCTTCCAACACATATAACTTTTTTATTTTGAATTCAAGATGAAAGTGGAGGGATCCAACCCCTACTCATTGACACTTTAACTTTTGAAAAATTATTCATTTGTTTATGTTCTTTAATCTTGTATAAAATTTTACTACAAATATATGTATCAAGTCAACTATTCGGGTTATGTTGAGTGTGTGAGCATATAAGCCATAATTTAGACTCCGTTTGGTAACCATTTCGTTTTTTATTTTTGATTTTTGATAACTAAGAATATTGCTTCTCATTTTCTTATAATGGTTTGCATATTTCTTAAATATGAGAATAGAATTCTCAGCCAAATTCTAAAAACAAAAACAAGTTCTTAAAATAATTGTTTTCAAATATAACAAAATGAACCAAAATACTTACATAATATTTAAATATTTTCAGTAGTTTTATCATTTAAAATAATTTTCCCTCTTAAAAAATATTTTTTTTGTTTTCGAATTTTGTCTTGATTTTAAAATAACGTTGGTAGAAGTAGATAATAAAGCAAGAAATCTAGAGGTGTAAAAGGTGTTTGTAGACTTAATTTTAAAAACCTATAGACTAAAAACTAAATAGTTAACAAATGGAAGTTTAATTATTTATTTCAGAAATAAAAGGGGGTTATAATGTTAATTCAACCCATTGAACCATTATAAATCGAAGATAATGGTTAATAACTAGATATGAATTGAACTTATATGAGTTGATAACAATGTACTAAAAAACAATACTTTGAAATAAATGAATAATTGATATAATAACATTCATGGTGATACACTAATGAGAATAAAATTGGAATAAAAATAATGGAAATCAGATATATGCATATAGATTTGCAATATTTACAAAATCTCATTAATCATTCCTAGATTTACAATTGAACACTTTCAATTGCTGAAAAAAAAAATGGTGCATTTATAAAATTATGGAAACTTTATAGTATATTATGTCACAAAACTTGGATTTTTTAAACAAAAAGTTGGGGTTTGGGGTCCAATGACTGTTCCTTCTGCGAACTCAATTTTTTGCAATACTTCTCATGTTTTTTATATTTAATTTATGTGAGTTGTAAAAGATTTTTACTAGGTGAATTTAATGGAATTCAACAAATGGTAAAAATTATTGAAACCGTATGTACGAAACAGTGAGGCAAAGTACAAAAGGACAAGGACAAGTGGTAAAATTTATAAACTCAATTAAATTTAAAATGTACCCTAACATATATCATCTCGGAAAATACATGCAATTCATTTTTAGAAAATATATATATTTGTCACACGATAAATTTTTAATGGACAATCGTCTGCATAAAGATAGATACAACACAGGCAACAACGCCCAACTTCTTTTCATTCATCTCTCAGTTGAAAGAAAAATAGAGATGGTTTAAAAACTAGTGACCCTCAAAATGTGCTCTAAAAAACCCTAAGAAATTTTATTTATATAATATGTTCAAGGGTGGTGATCATCTCTGGTAACAACTACGGCTTGTGGTAACAAGAACGCCATTTATGAATATCCTTCGCCTCAGCCGGTGAGCAAAATGAGGAGAAAAATTCTAGTATTATGGTACTATGTAAAATTTTGCTAAACTATGTCCATTCATTGTTTAACACAACAGTAGCAAATTATACGAAGTTTACAAAATAAATAAATAATAAATTAATAAATCATTTATTAACATGTCAAATCGTAAATGGAAAATGAGTTTGTAATATGATAGTATTAGATTTTTTTCCTAAAATAAGATGTATTTCACCAAAAGTTATCCAAGTGGCCATTACAATATAGGTAACAATTTTTTTATGCTTTGTATGTAATAATTATTATAGAGAAGACAATTTTTTATTTAATGTCTAAATGATGAGGAGGTTAATAGGTGTATTCCAAATATCTCAACTAGAGTCAGTAACCCTACTGTTATTGAAAAAACAACTATATTGTGGAGGCCGCAATCATGAAATATATATATTTTGTGTGTTTTACTCAGGATATAAGAAATGGAATACATAGAGAGGTGTGTCATTGATTTTTTTAAAAAAAAAAATGACATTAGTTTTCATTGTTTTCAATTCAGTCATTTACTCTATATTTTTCTCTAAATACAATTTTTCGGTGTTAAAAAACTCAATTTAAATAATAAATATTATTAAAATTTACGCATTTATCGAGGAATTCTATTTTTCTTTTCTCTTTCTCTATTTTTTATATTTATCGAGAAATTTTATCTTACATTTGTACATCCCAAACACAAACTTATTAACTCAAACATATTAAGGTGTATTCTTAGTTGTACTTGTCTTTTTGTAATCCAGTAACAAAGTTTTCCTTCTTTCTTCTTCTTTAAATATTTTTTAAGCTTTTTTACTATGTGATTAGAGCGAGACTACAAAAAGATACATGCATTGTAGAATGCTGACTCAAATTGCTCGCAATAAAAAGTGAGAGATGAGTAACTTACAAAACCAAAGCCATCGGCTTTATAGCTTCCTTTGGTGATGGTGTATTGAGAGCAATACATGGCGAGAAACAACTTAATATAAGGGATTTCATCCACAGCAGCAGAATGCTTCCTTTAAGGAAAAGTTAGTGCATTTCTTCATGAGATTGGTAAGTTTTGAGTTGGGAATCATGGAACTTCAAGGACTCAAGAATCTCGCACACAAAAGAACCTCCTTGATACCCAATGTTCTCTCAATTTATAAGAAGCCGATTTATGTCCGTTACAGTTAGTTTGAACTCTTGAACCGTTAAAATGTGAGGCCAAACTTGTAGTATAACTTTTTGTAATTAAGAGAATCACAAATAACCATACTATCACCACAACTATGATCCAATTGCTCAATGTAACTCCCCTAAAATGAACAAATATATGCCTTAGTCTAACAACTAAACAAATCATTTGGTAACATAATGTATTTGTTATTGTTATTGTTTTTTTCTATTAAATTTCTTTTTTCATTTCATGGAAGCGTTCCCAAAATCATATACAAAATTGGAAGGAAAAATGTGTATAGTTTCTATGTTTCTTTTTCTAAAATTTTCGTTTATTCATTTGTAATACATCAATAACTTATTAAACATAAAATTAAAATTTTCTTTACCTATTAGACAATTTTAAAATTTAGGGATGCCTAATTTATAAATTTAAAAGTTATTGATTTAAAAAATACCATTAAGGGTCATTTGGATAGTAGATATTATTTCATGGATGTGAATATTAAATATTTAGGATTTGAATGTCTGGGATAATTAGTGTATATGTTTAGATGTATAGGATAATTAATGTCTGTAAGTGAAATATTTGTGTTCAATGCAATAATTTCTCTATAGAAACTAACCGTAAATAATTACTTAATTAAACTTAAGAGATCAATTAAATTTAACATTAATTAAATTGTTGTTATGTTAGTTAATTATTTAATTAATAAATAAATAAATACTCTTAAATAAAAATAATTAAATTAATTACTAAAAAATAATTTAATTAATTAATTAATTAATTAGTTGACAATAATAATTTATATTACATAGATAAGATGGTATAAAATATTGATGGTAAAGATATTAGGTAAAATTCATTAAGTTTAAATAATATATTTATATTTAATAATTGATTAAAATTAATAGTAGTGAATATTTTATATTAATTAATTAATTAATTAAGTTATATTTTTACCGTTAATCTCCTAGACATAAAAATTCTATACTTTTGTAGGGTATTAAAAATTTATGTCAGATGGGTTTTAAAGTTCTCTGGATAATAATATTCTGAGTTTAAATAGTGGAATTCTATAAAACAAATAGGAATACTAAATGTCCGTCTGAAATCTCATGAGAAAATCTCTAAAACAAACGGACCCTAAAATTATATATAAAAAAAAAAAAGAAAGAAAAATAATACAAACTAGAATGTTCTTAAATATAATCTAACCAATATTGTATTTAAAGAAAAAAAACTTAGAGGAAAGTAGAAATAAAAAATATTACCCAATACAATTTTATTCATTTTGATTTTAGTTTCTATTTGGTCTATAAATTTCAAATTATTACACTTCTATCATACCTTGTGTTTTTTATTTAATTTCCATTTGATCTCTTATTTTAAAATGTTATTTTTTTATATCCTATGTTTTGTGTTGCTTCTATTTGATTGCTAAGTTTAAAGATCTCATCTTAATATTGATAAAAATTTTGGTTATAATTATTTTTAATTAATTAATTAAAAATTAACATCAAAGACTAAAATGGGCCTTAGGAAAAACTTGAGCATGAAATTATAAAATATTGAAATTTAGAGATCAAATGAGATCAACTAAACTCAAAACTCAAATATAAAAATGTAATACTTTGAAACATAATGACTAAATAAAAATCAAGCACAAAACTTTAACATTTCAAAATCTAATGAAGTAAAAAAAAAAAAAAAAAAAAAAAAAAAAGTAGAAAGTTGATACTCTGGATCATTGGAATTAAATACTTAAGATCAACACTGGAATACTTAAGATCAACAATGGAATGATGAAGAAAAGACTAAGAAATATTCTACCAAATCCTCGATGTTGGATACTCGATGCTCGATGTCTTCCTATTCGATGCTCGATGCAAATTTCCTTCTTTGTCTAACGAGTTTCTATCAATCCTCGATGGAACTCGATGAGAACTGATTGATACTCGATCTTACTCGATGGATCTTGATCTTTACTCCGTGTGACTTGAAGATGAAAACGAATAACTCGAAGCTACTCGATAGCGAAGATCGATGCATGATTCAACTTGATCCTCTGTATTTGATACGATTTGAAACAAGATTGTATGGCGTGTGATTTGCAGAAAGATAACAGTCGAATGAACAAGAAAAATAAAAACAAGAAGAAGAAACACAGAGGTTTACGTGGTTCGGCAAGATTGCCTACGTCCACGGGAAGATTAAGTTATTTTTACTAAGAAGATTGCGTACAACCTTTTATTTGTTACAAAAACTTAGGAAATGATGAAATACTCTCTCTATTTTTGTTTTACTGATCAGAGGTATTAATAATGCATACCAACTAACCGTTACAACACAAAATTAGTTATAACAAATAATAAGCTGAGGTATTTGAGTCACAGCTTCTTCAAATTCTCCACCTTGACTCTAATGCCTTGCAATCTTCTGATCTTCCTGATTCTGACCATTCTGTCTACCCTGTATCTGGAAGCTCGAAGCCAACCTGTTCTAGATATTTAACTAATTTAAGCTTTAAAATAGGTTTTGTCAACATGTCAGCTGCATTGTCTAATGTGTGGACCTTTAGAATTTCTATTTCTCCTATCTCAATTTTATCTATGATGAAATAATACTTTATATCAATGTGTTTAGTTCTAGTGTTGTATTGTGGATTTCGGGATAAATATATAGCACTTTGGTTGTCACAATAGAGTTTTACCATTATGTAATCTATTCCAAAGTCTTTTAGCAATCTCTTAAGTCACAATGCCTCTTTGATTGCTCCTGTTAAAGCCATATATTCAGCTTCTGTTGTAGATAAGGCAACTATAGGTTGTAGTGTTTCTTTCCAGCTGGTTAGATTAGGACCATAAAGGAAAAGACAACCTGTTAAGGACCTCCTTTTGTCCAAATCACCAGCATAGTCAGCATCCACATATCCATAAAGTTCTAAGTTTGTTTCAATTGACTTTTGATTGAGTAATCTTGAGTTTTTAGACCAAACTATGTACCTTAGGATCCATTTAGTAGCCTCCCAGTGTCTCTTACCTGGATTAGACATATATCAACTAACTAGGCTAGCTGAATATGAGAGATCAGGTCTAGTAGAAATCATTAAATATATTAGGTTTCTGACTACTTGACTATAGGGTATGACAACAATAGGTAAGCTCACAAGTTTAGCATCACACATGTTGAACCTTTTTAGGATCTTTTCACAGTAATTAGACTGATTTATGCTTAGAACAGACTCCTACTTGTTCTTTTGGATTTCAATTCCTAGGACCTTGTTTGCTTCTCCCAAGTCCTTCGTATCAAACTCCCTTTTTAAGAGGTTTTTAACATGGGTTATATCTTCTTTGGATCTACCTGCCACTAACATGTCATCCACATATATGAGTAGGTAAACCTTGTCCTTGTAGGAACCTGTATTTACATAAACACATATGTCAAATGAACTTCTTTTGAATCCAATGCTAGAAATATAGTCATTGAATCTTCTATATCAACACATAGGTGATTGTTTTAACCCATAGATTGACTTGTTGATAAGCAATAGAGATTTTTTTTTCCTTTAACTTCAAATCCTTTAGGTTGTGTCATATAGATTGTCTCCTCTACATGTTCATGAAGGAAGGCAGTTTTCACATCTAGTTGATAGAATTCTAAATTATTTTGAACAACTAAGGATAGAAGAAGTCTTATGGAAGTTTGTTTGACCACTAGAGAGAAAATCTTTCAATAATCTATTCCTTCTCTTTGAGTAAACCCCTTTGCAATGAACCTTGCTTTATACCTAGGCTTTTGATCACAGGATACTCCTTTCTTAAGTTTGAAAACTCATTTACATTTAAAACCAAATTCATATAGTTTATTTCAGTATATCTAACTAGAGGGGTAATGGTTCTCCTTTGTCTATCCCTAGCTAAGACCTACTGACTTAAATCAGGCTGTTCACTTACGGTCTCCTCTTGTTCCCCTGCATCTTCCTCAACTTCTCATGTGTCACTAGGTAGGTTAGATTCTATTGGTTGCTCTGTGTGTAACTCCACCTCAATTCTTGTGTTGGATGACTTACCTTTATCCTCAAGCTTTTTCTCCTTTTGCATAAACATCTCTTCTTCCCTAAAAGTGATGTCTCTGTTCTTCACTATGAACTTCCTCTCAACTAGATGCCACATTTTAAACCCTTTGACACCCTTTGTAAAGCCTACAAACATGCACTTGACTACTCTGACTTTCAACTTTCCCTTATTTTGGTGAACAAACCCTACATATTCAAAGACCTTGAGGTTATCTAGGTTAGGAGGATAATTAGTCCACTTTTCCTCAGGGCTAAGAAACTCTAAAGTTGTGTGAGGACACCTATTCAAGGTATACATTGTGTAGGATGCAGCTCCTGCCCGATAATTTTCACTTAAAATAGCATCAGAGAGCAAACATCTAACCCTTTCCATTATGGTTCTATTTAACCTCTCGGTAACCCCATTTTGTTGAGGTGTATACCTCACAATTCTATGCCTAGTTATACCATTCTCACTACAATATTTGTCAAAATATTCATTGCAAAACTCAAGCCCATTGTCGATTTCAAAGTATTTTAACCTTTTAGATGTTCAGTTTTCTATCGTGGCTTTCCATTCCTCAAACTTCCCAAAAACTTAGTCCATAGTTTTAAGAAAGTATATCTAGCTCTTCCTAGAAAAGTCATTTATAAAGGTTAGAAAATACCTTGAGCCACTAAGGCTTGGTATAGGAGATGATCTCCAGAGGTCAGAATGGACATAATCCAATGTTCCTTTAGTGGTATGCTGAGATTTTGTGAAACTTTGTCTAGTTGCTTTCCCTAGAATGTAGTGCTCACAAAATGAAAGGTGTTCACTGATATCTTTGGGCAGTATACCTTGTTTGGATAGTGCTTGCACCCCTTTTTCACTAATATGAGATAGTCTTTTGTGCCACAAGTCAGACTCTGTTAAGCTTGCTGTTGAAACTGTGTAAGCATTTATCATCATCTCTACTCTTCTCACAATATAAAAGTCATTGACCTTTTCATCAACCAACACAATCTTAGAATCTTTAATCACCTCAAGGACTCTACCTTTTCCTCTGCACTCACATCCAATGGAGTCAAGAATACCCAGAGATATCAAGTTTCTCTTAAGTAAAGGTACATGTCTTACATTTTTTAGAAGCTTGATTGATCCATCCTTTGGCTTCAAGGATACTGAACCAACCTCTTTGATCTTATAGGCTTTAATGTTCCCCATGTACACAGATTCTCCATCCACATCCTGTTGGGAATGTCCTAGAACTCACAGTTCGTGTTAAATATTACATAGCCTAAATGGTCTAATAAGTATATTGATGAAATTGGGCATCTCATCATGGTAACACTATAGGATGCGGCCCATTTTGTATAGGTAATACAAATGATGTGATCCATAAATCATTCACGTAAAGACATGTAAGTGGGAGCATTTTATGCAAGTTTTCATATAGACTGGATCATCGAAATAGTCACTTTTCTTTACAACGACCATTTACTGTTAAAACTAACTATTTCATATTTAAGTAACCTAGAATAACTCGATCTTAATCCTAAGCTAGCTATTAACTCCTGTTTATTCGGGATTATTCTTTGATATGCATGGGTGAGAGTAGTCCAACAGCACTTCTCAATAAGCCTTCCATTTTGGGGATAAGACTAGATGGATAGCTGAGAACATAGTTTTGCAAGATGAAATTCACTCCTACCCATTATAGGGTTAGCAGATGAGTTGTTCTCTTAAGTGTTGATTCTAGGTCTTGAACAATCGGGGTCTCACCTTCTCATGATAAAGAAGAACATGATTCATAAGTAGTATTATGAATTGAATTGTTCACTAGAGGGTTAGTGGGAACTTAAGGAACAAGATGTATTTTTCAGGGGTGAAACGATAATTTTGATCCAACTGTAAATACGAACAACCTGTGAATGATCGACTTACTGATTATGATTTATATAGACCGAAATATATCTACAATGAAGAAAGTGCAACTATCGAGCTATAGTTGTGTGTCTTGATAGTTAACGAATAGTAATTAATTCGATTAAAGAGTTTTAACGAATTAATTACAGATCGTTGGAGCCCATGATCTGTAGGTCAATTAGATCTCTCTACTAGCTCATTAAATTGGAATAAAAAATTGAGTATTGATGTATGAATTTTAGGTTTCAATTGATTATATATGATACAATTATAAACGTTTATTTTAATTGAAATTAAACGAAATTAGAAAATCAGTTAATATTTAAATTATGATTTAAATATAAAATTGATTTATTGGTGATATTGTATTAATTTAATATTTAGATATTAAATTAATATTTAAATTAAAAATTAGTTTTATCTATTTAATTATTTTGAATTAATTTTATAAAACTAATTTAAAATAAAAAAAATGTTTTTTGAAAACATTCTTAGTTAGTGGTTTATTCCATTTTCTGAGAAAAATTCACTAACCATATTTATTGGAGAATTACCAAATTTCATTGCTAATTTTCAAGCTGGAACTGCCTAACATGCCACTTGAAATATTTGCATGATTTTTACCTATATATATAAAAGAACAACGAAAAAGGACACCAACTAGATGTTAATGAAATTGATATCAATAAGTGTCGGATATATATAAAAGAAATTAGCCACAACGTTGGCAAGCTAATACTTGTATACTTAAAAAATAATTAAAATTAAAAAAAATAATAAAGACCAAAGGCTTTATCAAAATCTTTCCTTCTTCAAAACTTTCCCAAGTTGCTAATAATCTTACCTCAAAATAATAAAGTCAAAGCATTAAAAAATAAATAAAACAAATTCTCCCCTCTCATTCATTCAATTACATTTTTCATAAGGTAGAAAGCTTATGGAGAAACACCATATATTATAATTTGTTGGGGAAATTTTAAAATTTTCGTCTCTTAATTTTTCTGCCTACTTGTAATGTTCTATTTTTCTGTATGTGATCACATACGATTAATAAAAAGAAATATATGTTGTAGCTTAGACTTTCTTAAAACTATAATAATTTTTTTTAAGAAAAAAAATAATTATCTTATTTTATGTTATCTTAAATTGTTAATGTTTAGTAATACTGTGATTGAGGTCCATTTTTTGTGCATTAATAACTTATTCAAGTTGATCAATGGTACAAATTTGAAAATATAAAATCATGATAAAGTGAATGATTAAACCGTTTGACCAATGAATTATATAAACTCCCCCAACTTTTTTGAGCTGCAAATTGCATTTAAAAAACTTAATCAATGTTAGATTACTATTTTGGTTTTGAAAGAACTGATCGTGCCTATCTATAAAAATTTCAAATATATATGTATCAAAGGGAACATTTTGAAAAATAAAGAAAACTTTTTATATAAAATAATAAAATTTTAATCTTCTTTGATAGAGGTTGATTGAAGTCTATCAGTATTTATCAGCGATAACAAACGATAAATTCTGATAGAAGTTTAGTCGTGTCTATTAGTGTTTTTTTTTTTTTTTTTTTTATCATTTCAGTAAATAATTTGACATTTTTTCCATGTATGAAAAAATTCCTATATTTCAAAATACCTGGTAGAAGAATGAGGAGCTCGGAGTGTTTTAGGTATTATTTCTTAATTTATTCCTAATTTATTTTTCAAATAAAAAATACTTACAAATAGAGATAAATTATTTTACGTGGATGAATAAATGTTAAATACTAAGCTTTTTTATAGTTTATCTCTCACACTTAGTTCACTTGTTGGAGATTTTGGAATGATTTGGCAACCATGAGTCATTCCTATTTATAGCCTAAAGAAACTTGGTCATCAAGTAAATCTAATGGCTCCGATTTGTGTTTGATTGATGTGAAGGATCCAATGACTCTAATTATCCTTATAGATGTGAAAGTGTAAGATTAATGGTCCAAATTTGTATCCAAGAAATTTCTTGAATAATAAGAAAATTTATCGATTATGATCCAACCTAATTGACATAAAATATAAACTATCAGTTAAATTTTCTTACATATCGTTTAACTAAAATTAATAAAACGTTTGGTCATTCATAATGAGAGAGAGAGATATCGTGACTGGAGATAGATTAAAAGCAATGGGCAGTTAGGATTTAATTGAATATTAAAGTTTTTGTTCTTTATGTATACAAAGGAAGAGAGAATATTAATTTAAGTTAAAATATACATTATTATTGGCAACTTGACAGTTGACACTTTATTAATATATATATATATATCCTTTTATGGTGTTAGGTGAGAAACAAAGTGAGTTTGATTTGGTATGATCAATACACATTAATCTCCATATCATACCATACATGATATTGTTTCTTTCGTTTTTCGTTTTTTTTTTTCTGAAATTGATCATATACTGAAAATAGTAAGAAATATTTCAACTAGTTTCTTCCTCCCACGTTCTTGAAATTCAGTTGTATTATAAATACATAGTCCATCCACCTATATATTAACGCTATGGAATGATAAAAAAAAAAAAAAAAAAAAAGCTAAACGATAATGGGGAAAGAACAGAAGAGTTTGAGAGGTGGTTTTGGGGTGTTGGTGATCGTTGTCCTCCTTAACATATTACTGGCTTTGGCGGCGGAGGAGGATGAGGCGGCGGTGGGAGTGAAAGTGAAGGTGGGCGTCGTTTTGAATTTTAATTTTACTTTTGGAAAGATGGGTCTAAGTTGTATTTCAATGGCTCTTGCTGATTTCTATTCTTCTCGGAGTCATTACAAGACAAGAGTGATTCTCAACACCATTGACTCCAATGGCACGGTTGTTGGTGCAGCTGCCGCAGGTTCGTTTGTCACATATTTTTTTTAGGGTAATTGCAATTGATAACATTTTTTGTCATAATAACCAACAGTATAACACCATTTTAAAAAAAATTATAAATATAGCAAAATCTATCGGCGATGGACTTCTATCATTGAAAGACTCTTACCAATGATATGGTCTATTAGTGATAGACTGCTACCAACATTATGATCTATCATACGCTTCAAGGATGTTACCACCTTGAAAACATATTGACGTGTTAATCATTGATGTTTTTATCATATAGTCTTCTATCAATGACAAAATACTATTATTGATAGTTATATCAATTATAGAAGTTTACTAAAATCAAAAGGAGAGAAGGGTAGCGATAGTGATGATCAGAATATTCATAGTTCTTACCATTCTTCTATTAAATTTTACTTTTAAATATCTATATTGAATTCTTTTCTAAATGTAAAACTTTGATTGTACGATTCTAAAAGGTAAGTTTGAAAATGATTTATTGTACAAAACTTAGAAACTAAAAATATATTTTTTTAAAAAAAGATGTAACATCGTTGAATAATAAAAGTTGTGTTGACATAATTGGGATATGTTGGTGTGCCTACTAACTCACATTACATATCTTTTTCAAAAAATAAAATAAAAAATAAAGGTTTTGTAAACTAGCCAAATGAATGAATGTATTGAACAACAGCTTTAGATTTGATAAAGAAAGAGGAAGTACAAAGCATTATAGGTCCAACCACTTCGATGCAAGCAAGTTTCATGATCGATGTTGGAGACAAAGCACAAGTTCCGATCATCTCGTTTTCAGCAACACGACCTTCTCTCACATCCCATCGCAGCTCTTTCTTTTTTCGAGTCGCCCAAGCTGATTCCTTTCAAGTGAAAGCCATTGCAGCAATCATCAAGACCTTCAAATGGCGACAAGTTGTCCCAATCTACGTCGACGATGAGTTTGGTGAGGGTATCATCCCTTACCTTGTCGACGCTCTGCAAGATGTAGATGCGAACGTGCCATACCAAAGCCTCATCTCTCCCACTGCCACCGATGACGAGATCGACCTAAAACTTTCCAATTTAATGACAATGCAAACTAGAGTATTTGTGGTGCACATGTTACCTGACCTTGCTTCAAGACTCTTCACCATGGCAAAAAAGAAGGGAATGATGGGTCGAGGCTACGTTTGGATAATAACGGATGCTATCACAAACGAGTTCAATTCGATAGAACCTTCAATTCTTGATCAATCAATGCAAGGAGTTTTGGGATTAAGAACTTATGTCCCAGGAATCAAACGCCTTGAATCCTTCAAACGTGGTTGGCAGAGGAGATTTTTAAGCTACTATCCAACCATAGAGGAAATTCCTGAGCTAAATGTGTTTGGGTTATGGGCTTATGATGCAGCTTGGGCACTAGCCATCGCGGTCGAGAAGGCCGGTATCAACAATCTTCGATATAGCAAGCCCAATAATGTTACTTTTACCAACATGAAAATGAAGTGTCCATCAAACTATCTGTACAACCTCGGCGTCAATCAAAATGGTGCCAAGCTGCGAGACGCGTTGTCAAATGTTAGGTTTAGAGGGTTAGCTGGTGAGTTCAGTCTCGTCAATGGCCAATTACAATCCTTCGTTTTTGAGATAATGAACGTGGTTGGTAACGATGAAAGGAGCGTCGGGTTTTGGTCGCCAAAAACTGGGCTGACGACGAATCTACGGTACTCAAATGGGTTGAGACCGATCATCTGGCCAGGAGACATAGAGAAGGCACCAAAAGGGTGGGAGATTCCAACGAATGGGAAGAAGTTAAGAGTTGGGGTTCCAGTAAAAGATGGATTTTGGGAGTTTGTGAATGTGGTTCGTGATCCAAAAACAAACGTAACGGAAGTGAGTGGATATTGTATAGATGTGTTCAAGGCTGTGGTTGAAGCTTTACCTTATGCTGTTACTTATGAGTTTATTCCTACTGACAAATCTAATGCACACCCTGGTGGTAGTTACAATGACTTGACTCATCAGCTCTTCCTTGGGGTTAGTATCAAACTTTTGATTTTCCTTATACATATTTTGTGCATAATGCTTTCAATCTATGATCAAATCAGGCCTTGGTTTTTCCTTTTTGTAAAAAAAAAAATAATAATAATAAAGTTTTGATTAGTTGTTTTCGTACTTTTTTTTAAAATCCTTTTCAAACAATAAAAAAATTATTTTTTTTTTAATTTTTTTTAATTTTTAAATTTGATTAAGAATTCCGTTGACTCTTTAAAATTAAAAATTAGGAAAAAAAAATAAACATAATTTTAAGACTAAAAATCAATTTGATGTATTTTTCGTGTTTTTTTCTCCCCAAAGTCGCTCCTTTTCCATTTTCATACATTTATTGATTATTTTTCTCAATCATAAATTAATGACATGAAAAAATTATTATAAAATTCGAAAAACTATTATAAATTATTATTGACTATTTTTTTCAATCATAAATTAATGACATGAAAAAACTATTATAAAATTCAAAAAAATTTGAAAAACTCCTTTTTTTTTTATGCAAAAAGTGTGTGTTTCTAGCTTTAGTGATTGTTTTTTTCTCTCTTCTCTAAATTTGCTATTGTTTATGTGTTATGGAATGTCCGTTTTGTTGTTGTATGTATTAAAAGTTTAATTTCCCATGGATTAAAGCATTTTGGTAACCGGACGATCATTAGATACAGTCCGAGTTGCACTTAATTCTCATGCATCCCATTTCCTCACGTAGTAAAAAAATAAAACTAATCCAATTTTAAAAAAGAAAAAATCTATCACATGGCATATTTTTATTGGTGTGTAGTCTGGGTAGTTCCACAGTTTTTCTTCTTGTTAAATTTTTAATAAATGGTTTTGATTGAACAGAAATTTGATGCTGTTGTGGGTGACATAACGATCCGAGCCAATAGGTCTGAGTACATAGACTATACATTGCCATTCACAGAATCTGGCGTAGCTATGGTCGTGCCAATGAAGAGCAGCAAGAACACCAACGCGTGGGTTTTCTTAAAGCCTCTTACTTGGAAGTTATGGGTGGTCATAGGCAGCTTCTTCGTGTTCGTGGCAATTATTGTATGGATACTTGAACATCGAGTCAACGAGGACTTTAATGGGCGTGCTCTTGACCAGATTTCTACCAGCCTTTGGTACTCATTTTCCACCATGGTTTTCGCCCATCGTACGTCGCCCATCTCTAACTTTTTTTATAAAATATTTTTTGTAATATCTTGGATATATTATCCAACGCTTTAAATGGATCAAGTCCGTGCCCAATGATGGGATATGGATACAACAATCCTAAAACCTAAGTTATATTCATATTTATATTATTTAAGGGAATACATTATATAAACTCTCTAACTCTACTGTGCCTCTTAATCTCTAATCTGATATTTTCTCTCTAGTGATAAAACCGTTTTCTTCTCGGTTCATGGACGTAGCTGACACACTATGTGAACCATGTAAATATTTTGTGTCAATTCTCTATTGTTTATGTTATCTATTGATCTTTGATTGTTGTTTTGGATAATCTTATAAATTTTCAGGAGAACATACATACAACAACGGGACAAAATTTGTGGTGATAATATGGTTGTTTGTGGTTCTCATAATTACACAAAGTTACACTGCAAGTTTGGCCTCACTTTTGACAGTTCAAGAGCTCAAACCCACAGTAACTGATATAAACCAGCTTCTTAAAAATGGAGAGAACATCGGGTATCAAGGAGGTTCTTTCGTATATGAGATTCTTAGGTCATTGAAGTTCCACGATTCCCAACTAAAAACTTACCAATCACCAGAACAAATGCATGAACTTTTTCTCAAAGGAAGCATCAATGGAGGAATTTCTGCTGCTGTGGATGAAATCCCTTATATTAAGTTGTTTCTTGCCAAATATTGCTCCCAATATACCACCACAGAGCCCACCTATAAAGCCGATGGATTTGGTTTTGTAAGTTATATCTTTCTCTTTTCTCTCTCGCACTTACCAAATCAACCATTTGTGGGGACAATGTTTTTGGCCAATTGTTCTAATGGCTCATCTCGGTGCATTTTGGCCATGATCAATGTCGAGAGACCTCTTTGTAAAGGATAAAAAACTTGGAGGACTATTTCGGACAATTATGTTGAAAATCAATGCAAACTTAATTTGCAAATATACAATAATTAAATTAGTCTTTTTCTTTAATAGAAGTTAACAACATTTATTTAGGGTAATATCATCTAAATTGGAGGGAAGTGGTCTAATAGCTTAGTGAGATTGATGGAGGAGAATTTTGTGTGTTAGTGGAATATAGTTAGTGTATCAGTAGTTAGTTTTTATTTTCCCTATAAGTACTTGTAATCTTTTCACTTTAATTAATATAGAACTCAATATTAACATTTATTCTCTATGCAATTTTTTTCTTTTCTTTTCATCTTTCGTTATTTTCGTTTTTTGCTTTTCATTACAAATTACCCTAAAAATATTAATTCATGATTTATTGGGCAGGGTTTTCCGATAGGATCGCCATTAGTACCGGATATTTCAAGAGCAATTTTGAAGGTAACAGAGGGCGATAGAATAAGAGAGATTGAAAATGCATGGTTCAAAAAGGTGAAAGAATGTTCAAGTTCGGAAGCCGCTGAAATATCTTCCACCCGCCTCAGTATCGACAGCTTTTGGGTACTTTTTGCCATCACTGCCGGTGTTTCCATAATTTGTGTAACCCTTTACATTACCCTTTTTCTCTATGAAGAAGTGCCTCAATCTTGGAGATCAGCTAATTCTTCCATCTTCAAAACATTAGCTGACTTGGGTTCCAAGTTCTTGGGTACAGATCCTAAAGTTCAAGCTCTTCGAGAAAGTCGCCGACGACGAGATTGACCAAAATTCTCTTGGATTTTTTCTTTTTCAAAAAAAATATTTGATTTTTTTTTATGAGTGGAATGCACATCTAGAAAGATATATACAGTCCATGATATGTGCATCAACGTGTTAATTTCAAAAATCTTCTTAAATTATTTTGTTGGTTTAATTTAAATCTTATTTGTACACATGCTTCTTTTTTTTTTTTTTTTTTTTTTTTTTTTTTTTTTTTTTTTTATTCCAACGTCTACTCATTGACACGTACTTTTGAAAAATTATTCATTTTGTTTATGTTCTTTAATTTTGTGTAAAATTTTACTTCAAATATATATGTATCAAGTCAATTCTTCTGGTTATATTGAGTGTGTGTGAACATATAAGCTATATTTAGGCTTTATTGAATAACATATAAGCACAAGGATAAAATTCTCATTCAAATTCTAAAAATAAGTCTTGATTTCAAAAATGTTGGTCTAAAGTAGATAATAAAATAAGAAATTTAGAGGTGTAAAATACGTTTGTAGGCTTAATTTTCAAAAACTATAAACTAAAAACTAAATGATTATCAAACGAGATCTTAATTATTTATTTTGGGAATAGATGGGGATTATAATGTTAAGACTATGTGATGAACATTCAACAAATTGAACAATTATAAATTGATGATAATGGTTAATAACTAGATATATATGAATTGAATTGATATGAGTCGATGATAATATATCTAAAAAAACAATACTTTGAAACAAATGAATAATGATTAAAATTAAGTTCACGAATTATAATAACAAATGCACGGCCACAATATGGAATATAAAAACTAATGTATCGGTTATATACTTCATATTCATTGAATGATATACTAAAGATTAAGTATGTCAGATATTCTAACATTATGGTGATACACTAACGGAATGAAATTGGAATAAAAAATAATGGAAATCAGATATGTGTATATAGATTTGCAATATTTACAAAATCTCATTAATCATTGATAAATTTACAATTGAACGTGTTCAATTGCTGAAATAAATTGGTGCATCTAAAAAATTATGGAAACTTTGACACAAAACTTGGATTTTTTAAGCAAAAAGTTTGGGTTTTGGGAGATTCGTACAATGACCGTTCCTTTTGCGAACTCAGTTTTTTGCAATACTTCATTTTTTATGATATTTATGTGAGTTTTAAAAGATTTTTACTCGGTGAATTTAATCAAATTCAACAAATGGTAAAATTTGTCGAAACATTTGTGCAAGGTTTTCTGTTCAAATTGGTTATAAAATTAAAAATTTAAGGTCTAAATTTACACGTACGGTATAATTTAAAAAAAAAAAAAAAAAAAAAAAGAAGAACCCATATATCTCAAATTGTTGGTCAGTAGACGCTTATAATACAAATCAAGAGATAAGAGAAGAAGATTGCTCTTTTACTCATACAATTTAGGAGACTTTCTATAGCATTAAAAAAAACGCTATCGTAGACTTTCTATAACATTTTCCAAAATACTGTCATAATCCATGTTATTGAAAATCTATGACTTTCCATAACAATTTTTGAACACTATAAAAAAACATTATAAAAAGTTCTTTTTGATAGCACATAGATGATGTTATTAAAACTTTTCATAACGTTAAAAAATGCTATTGAAACATTTTGATAGCATTTTTTATAGCGTTAGAAAAGTGTTATCAAAACGTTTCCATAGCATTTATTTGATACTAAAAAAATGTTATTGAAATGTTATGGTAGCACTTTTCCAACGCTATAAAAAAAGCTATCAAAATGTTTCGATGGCGTTTTTAATAACATTGTAAAAATGCTATAAAAGAGTTTTCATACCGCTTTATAAATGCTATCGTAGCCGATGTTATTAAAAAACCTCAACTTTCCATAGCATTTTTGTACAACTATTAATCGTTATAGAATGTTGACATATGATAGCTTTAGTTCAATGTTATAGAAACGTTTCATTGTATTGGAAAAAGTACCATCAAAAGTTTTCATAGCAATAAAAAATTTTATAAAAGACGTTATATAGCGCTTTCAGACACACTATTGAATGTCCCTTATTTTTATTAGCATTTTTTATCGTAATAAAAAAAAGCTATCAATACCCCATCTTCAAGCATGAATTTTAATGCTATAGCATATCATGTAGTAGTAAAAACAATGCTAATTGATCTTTAATAGCACTTTTTAATAACATTTTTTAGATTTTACAATTTTTTTCGCAAATATTATTGTAGAATTAATTATAAACATATATTTATAGAAGGCACTTGGCCATATTATTATTTCTAGACGAAGAAAGATGTAATTCACATTTTATCTAATTCTACAATCATAATTATAACCAAAATCTTCAAATTTATAGCGTACAAAAGAAATAAAAAACTGTATTTATTCAAAAGGTTAGATATAGTCATCAAACACTACAAGAATTTTAGGCTTTAATGTCGGTTGGAAAAAATGAAACCGGATGTATATTGTTGATTTTGTTTTTTTAAAAAAAAAAAAAAAAAGTGGATCTTTAATGTCGATTTTAAACCAACATTGTAGGTAAACCTTTAATGTCGGTTTAAAACCAACATTAAAGATCCGCCTTAAAAAAAACACAAAACAAAATCAACTTCCCTTCCTCCCCCGATTTTTTTCATTTCCCGCTTCATCCCCCCCCCCCCCCCTTCATTCTCCATATTCATTCACAACATCTCCTTCTCCTTATGCGTTTGAACAACAATCCATCTCCAGTTTCTTCTCCATCATTACTCACTTGGTAAATTTCTTACTCTTTCATAAATCTCCCATGTTTTCTTTGATTTTCATTAGTCTACAGTTAAATCCTCCTCTATTTTTTTTTCTTTTAGCTAGGGCTTTATTTTCTCCAAAATTACCTTATAGGATTTTTTTGTCTCTTCTTTTCTCCTTGCTGTTCCATTTGAAAATAATCGTGATGTAAATTCCATAAACCAATATTAAGTGAATTCATTGAAAGAAAGGTCAGAAAATTACATCAGAGAAATCAAGAGAGGAAGAGAGGTAATTCAATTGGTTGGAATTGATTTGCAGAAAAACAATTCTCAATATATCTTTTTTCTTTGTTTCTGACGTATGATTTTTGGTTTTTCACACACACATCCCTCACTTTACAGATGGTTGAAACGAAGAAAGAGAGAAACAACATCGAATTTCATCACAATCCAATTTTGACCTTCATTCTTTGTTTTTCAATTGATTCCTGGTAAATTTTTCCCCTTTTTTCTGTTCTTCAGATTTCCCTTTTCTTTTCTTTTTCTTTTTCTTTTTTTTTTTTTTTTGAATGAGATAATATCTCCACGATAGGTGAGACATTTTTTGGGATTTTATTTGATTTTAAGAATTTAGGGTTTCCTCATAATTTATGGGATTTTGCTCAATTTTTAGGATTTGGGTCTTTTTATTAGGTTCCTTTGGTTATTTTTTGCATTCAATTTCATAACTGATAGCAAAATTGAATTTATGCCGCTGTAGGTTGGGTGAAAATTTCTATTTTCTTGCTTTCCTACGTGTTTTGGCTTTTGCTCTATTGTAACATTTTCCATTTTTTTTATTTTTTATTTTCACTTTTGCAATGTCATTTTATTCTCTATAAGCATGAAGAAAAATTGTATCATAATTGTATCGAGCTGTAGGTTATGCTATATTCACTTCACGATGCAAGGATTTTCTTGATGTCCCAAATTTAGTTATATAAACAAAATAATTTCAACTCGCACACATATGTAATAGGAATATTTATTATCTTTTTGTTTGTTGCATTCGATGATCTGTGTTCAAGATGATTCAGTGGGTACTGTCTTCGTTTTTTGTTCAATAGGGTTGTGAGGTTTAAAAATTGTATATTGTTTGTTGATCCAAGTTACTTTTAAGAATAAAGTATTTCACCAAAATATCAATAGTGATGGAAGCCTTTGTCTTGTCATTCTTTAAAAATAGTGGGCCTCACATTTATGTTTTTTGAAAGTTGAATTTTTGGTCTATCTGTGATTAAAGTTTATTTTTGAGCCTATTGTGTTTGACTAAAGTTTGATTTATATCTCTTTGTGTGATTGAATTGCTGTTTTGAGTCTATTATGTGTTCAAGTGTCATTTAGGTCTATTTTCAAAAGTTAAATAAGTTGGTTGAGTTTAATGATTTTTATTATTTCGAGTGTAAAGTAAGATTACTTTGAGTGTAAGGTAAGATTACTTGAATATATGGGAGTGTAGGGGAGAGCTCAAATGAGTTTTGCTTGATTTTCTAACTTTTGAATGCAAATATCAAATAATGGGGTAGCAAGATTGGAAAGCCCCATAATCTTCCTTGCAATGACACTTGAAAGTGGGGCTTTTTACCATCCATATGGTTTCTACTCCTTATGTTGCTTGTATTGTCCCTTTAGTTCTTGCTTCAATATTTACACTATCATTGAAAAAATGTCTGATGTATCTGTTTTTTTTTATTATTGAACTTGGTTGTTAGTTGTTATCTTTGGGCTTGTTTATGACTTTGAGGCTTAAACCTTTTTTATTTTCGCTATAGTGCAGTAACTTTTAGTTTCTCTATTCTTTCAAATTACCGTTATTGTGCTTTCATCATCAAACATAAGCTGGCTATTGACACTCTTAGATAAAACTAAAGAAATTTTCAGAAACATTATTTTCTTAACTTGTCTACATTGATGCCTTTACTTTTATTTTCTTCCTTAGTCTTTAAAAATCACAAAAATTAATATATATGGACGTCCAAAGTTATCAAATTATGAAAAATGAACATTATTAATTGTGTTACAGCATGATTGTTCCAATTTTCTTGTTATTGTTCACAAATTTTCGTAGCTTCATTGTTGGTTTTGAAACATTAAGAACTAATTCTTTTTCCTAGCTTCATTGTCGGTTGCAAATTTCATTAAAGGGCTTTAATGTTGGTTGCAACCAACATTAAAGATAGTGTTATTAAAGTCCTTTAATGTCGGTTTAAAACCGACATTAAAGCCCGGAATTCTTTTAGTGAAAGTATGTTCTAACAAAGTTCTTACCTAATAGAACAAGTTGTAAATTCTTAATCCAAATAAAACGACTACATATATAATCCCAAAAAGTTGATACAATCAAAAGAGATGTTTAGATTATAGTAATACCAAAATTCTCCCATAAAAAATATGTAGCTCTGATGTTTGTTGTCATACCAATCACCTAATAAAAAAAATAAAACAAAATAGCTTTTATAAATCATCATGATCTAAAGAACTAAATAAATAATTCATTCACAAGGGAGTAAATAAATTTTCTTACATAGCTTGACTTTATCCATTGGCCATGCAACAGTAGTGCCCACAACATCGTCAATAACAATAATGCCGGATGTAAGCCTCCATAAGAAAGAATTTGTTATTTTTACCATATCAATCCACACAGGAACTGCATTCGAGCCAAGAGGTATGTGATTAACAAGGATTGATGGATCATTAGAAGGCCATCTACCTTCAACAATAACTTCTCTTGAACCAACCCAATCTAGTAGCAAATACTTTTGGAGATTGTAGGTAGTTACACTTTTTCACCAATAATATGGTTAGAAAATCTTCAAACAATAATAATTTTGATTACTAAATGGATAGAGAATTTATAAATGAATTTACCAGTGAGGAATTTAGAATGGAGTTGGAATATTTGACAATGTTGATACTCTAACAGGATTATTGAAATTTTGTTTGCTCATTTTTTCCCATAGAAATAACATATTTAAAATGTTATATAAAACACAATCTAAATAGATAAAGAGAGTTAGGGTAGATTTAACTTGTCCTTTGTTAAAGAAGCTACCACGCTTTTCAGTTCATCTACATCTAACATTAGATTGTTGTATTTTATTTCAAGAGACGTAATAGTCTTATCTTTCTGAGTTGATGTAGACACCTTCGATATAGTCACACCAAATCCTAAACCTCGTACGTGGCCATGATCGGGACCGAAAACTCTACTAATTGCATCGTCAATTATACTATTCGAATGAGACGTTCCCACACGATTTTGTTCAATATGGTCCTAAAAAAATCATAGTAAAACAATCCAAGAAATATGTTCATGTAGGAGTATATCAACATGCAGCAGAAGCAACAAGGATCAACAAACATTCTAATTCATTAATTTTGGCTATAAATAAAGCATGCTCATACAATAATAAGAGGGTTTTAAAATATACCTCTGTAGAACCTACTTAATCTCGAATTTAGCTGCAAATTTCCTCCAAATCTTGTTGTGAACCACCTCAAGGTCTTCCTTACTATTCTTTTGAAGCTTTAGATTGAGTCGTGGGACTCAAAATAAGTTTGAATGAAGGGAATTTGGAAAAGAAGCTCACTGTTGCACCCTCTTGAAGAACACCTTTTTCAATTCAAGTTTTTCAGCAAAAACTCAACTGATGCATGCCCAATTTCCACTTCAATCTTCCTTATTTATTGCAGGACAATCATGTAATGGAGAAGGCTGCATGAGAAGCAACTCATGCTTGGAGATTTGAATAAAAAATCAAGTGAGAATAGTGTGAGCTACTTGGTTAATTTAGTCCAGTCTTACCCCTGAAATGGAGGTTTACTGAGCCAACGCTATTCAACTAACCCTCACCTATGTAAATCTAAGGATAATCCTAAATAAACAGGAATTCATAGTTAGATCAAGATTAAGATCAAGTTACCTAGGTCATTGCTTTTAAATAGTCAGTGTTAAATAGTAAACAACGTTATAAAGTAAGAGTGACTGATTTCGTGGTCCGATCTTGTACAAACTCATTATATAGGACGCCTCCACTCCTCATGTCATAATATGTACGAATTAGGATCACATCGTTTGTAGCACTTTACAACCCTTTGTAACAATTATAGAGTGGGCCGCATCCAATAGTGTTACCAGAATAAGACACCCAACCTCATTCATATACTATAGATCATTTTGACTATTTACTCGATCCTGATCCACTTTTATGTCTCCACATAAAGTTTAAGTACTCGTGTAATAGTCATGGATCTTTTAGTTTATTGGATTTCTAAAACTAAATAAACAATTCATATATCCAATAACAACTTATTGAATTTTCAAAATAAGTTTTATTTTTTACAAACCACGAGTTTTAGGATATAAAACCAAACAAACTCCCAGTTAGACTAAAACTCCAGTGGTAACTTATATATCCAAATATATAAAACTGGGTTTATGAGTTTTTCAGAGAAATACAATAAATTAGGGCATCACATACCCATGGTTTACAATACAGTATCTCATACCAGATTTTTCTCTCACTTGCCCTAGGTTATTAACTTGGTATTCCTAGTTTTACTAGGAGATTCTCAAACACTTTAGCCTAGAGAATCTTTGTAAACATGTTAATGTACAATAGATTTATTATTTAAACTATATGAGGAATGCATCTTATTCTCACCATACTTGTTTCTCAATAATGGCTAGAAAGTCATACACTCCTCCCACTACATCGAGGTACTCTCAACTCTTTGAGTAAGATGCATCTGACCTGTCTAAACAACTCTTGTTTATAGTGTTAATTCAATAACTCTTTATCAATTTATGCAAGTTTTTATGGAAATAAATAGCACATGGTGACCTTGAACAATATTCCAATAATTGGAATGATGTTGAGAAAACAATTTAAGACAACTAAAACATTTTTTTTTTATTTGGATTTCATGTTCTATCAAATAGATCTGAAAATCTTTAAACTTTCTATATTTTGATCCAATTGAAGTATTTTGGTTTTATTTTACCAAACAAATTTTGTACACTCTGAACTCTTCAAGTGTTCTAAACTTATCACTTAGGTTAAATAACAACTTGTCTTTATTGATTTTTAGTCGTTTTAAATATCTGAATATTTACAAATGGCTTTTAACTAGGTTGGTTCTTAACAGAAGTTGCTATGCAATAGAACAAATATAATTTTCGCTAATGAACATTTCATTTACAACAATAATATATACAATTTCTTCTTTTACAATAAGATCAACTAACTCTTTTACAATAACAAAAGCTGATAAGATTATCTTCAGACAGCAACATCTCCCACTGATCAATTTGAGAACAGGTAGCAATCTTCAAGAAATAGTTTGCCTGTTTTACTTTCTCTGCTCTCTTCTCAGCAAGGTACTGAGGCAGTTCCTCTTCTAGTGCCCTTCCTTGTTGCAGTGCAAACACTTTCCTTTGTCTGCAGTATTAGCCTTGCCTTTTATCCCAGTGATTTTCTTCTTCCCTTTCCCTTTGCTCTTCTTAACAGTAATACTCTTACTTTGTAAAGAGCAAGCAACATCAGGCTTTTTGGAGGGCATTCCTCTTTTCTCAGCAGTAGTAAGGTGTACTTCTGGCTCTAGACCTTTAGCTCTTATCATTGTCTGGTAAGCCTGCAGCTCATTCAGAAGAGTAGTCAAGTTGTATTCTATTTTATTCATAAGCGCGTTCGTGCAGAACTGTAGATAACTCTTTGAAAGAGATTCTAGAATAAAACCAACTTGACTTCTCTTGTCAATGACAGCTCCATTTACTTCCGCCACATTGAAATGGATCATCATGTCCAGGACATGTTCTCTAACAGAGGTCCCTTCTTTCATTCAGCAGTTGTAAACGTATTTAATAGCATCATGCCTTAGGGAGAGCTGTTTGAAGCGCCAAATGAGCACCATTCTGAAAACTGTTTAGCGCACGACTTTTTTCATCGTTCTGAACCTCTGGGTCCATTTTCGTTGTTTCGCCCAGCGGTGTATGCACACAAAAATTGGTCATCAGGCAACCTCATCGGGCCCGAAAGAGTTTAGGGCCCAAAATGAGCACCGTTCCCAAAACCCGTCTGGCGAACAGTTTTTTTTGTTATTCTGAACTGTTGGGTCCATTTTGGTCATTTCACCCAACGGAAAGTTCGCGCATAAAAACTGGACCCCGAGCAGCCCCACCGATCCCAAGAGCCATTTGGGGCACTAAATGAGTTCCTTCCTAATACCGTCTGGCGCACGGCTTTTCTTCATCATTTGAATCCCTTGGTTTGTTTTGGCCGTTTCGCCCGACAGAAAGTTGGCGTATAAAAATTGGGCCCATGACAGCCCCACCGAGCCCAAGAGTCGTTTGGGGCACTAAATGAGCTCCGTGTCGAAACCATTTGGCACACGGCTTTTTTTCATCATTTTGAACACATGGGTCCGTTTTCGTCGTTTCAATTCTATTGGTAAAAAGTTTGCGCACAAAAATTGGGCCTTCGCAGTCCCACCAGGCCCGAGAACCGTTTGGGGCACCAAATGAGCTCTCTCCCAAAATTTTCAAGCGCACGGCTTTTTTTCATCGTTCTAAACCCTTGCATCTGTTTTGGCCATTTCGTTCGGTGGATAGTTCGCACACAAAAATTGGGCTCTGGGAAGCCCGCGGGCCCAAGAGCCGTTTAGGGTACCAAATGAACTCCGTTCTCAAAACCATCTTGTGCATGACTTTCTTTAATCATTCTGAACCCTTGGTTTCATTTTGCCCGAAGGAAAGTTTACGCACAAAAATTGGGCTTCGTCGGGCCCGAGAGCCGTTTGGGGCACCAAATAAGCTCCAATCCAAAAACCGTCTGGTGCATGACTTTTTTTAATCGTTCTGAACCTAGGTTCATATTATCCGTTTCGCTCGACGAAAAGTTCATGCACAAAAATTGGGCACCGTGCAGCCCCCCATGCCCGGATTTGTTTGGGGCACCAAATGAGCTCCTTTCCTAAAATCGTTAGTGCAATGCTTTTTTCATCGTTCTGAACCCCTTGGTTCGTTGTGATGGTTTCACACGACGAAAAGTTGCACACAAAAATTGGGCACTGACAGCCCTACTGGGCCCGGAGCCATTTGTGGCACTAAATGAGCTCTGTTCCCAAAACCATCTAGCACACAGCTTTTTTTTATCGTTTTTAACCCCTCAGTTCGATTTGGCCATTTTGCCCGATGGAAAGTTCGTGCAAAAAAATTGGGTTTCATGGCAACCCCGCTAGGCTCGAGAGCCGTTTGGGGCACCAAAGGAGCTCTGTTCCCAAAACACTCAGGCACATGGTTTTTTTTCATCGTTCTAAACCCTAGGTTCGTTTTGGCCATTTCGTTTTGGCGAAAAGTTCGCGCACAAAAATTCGGCCAAAAACAGCCTCGTTGGGCCTGAAGTCATTTGGGGCACCAAATGAGCTCCGTCCCCAAAATCGTCAGGCCCACATCTTTTCTTCATCATTCCCAACCTTTGAGTCTGTTTTGGTCGTTTCACCCCGGCGGAAAGTTAATGCACAAAAAATGGGCTCTAGAGCAGCCCCGCCCCGCTCGGGAGCCGTTTTTGGGCACTAAATGAGCTCTGTTTTCTAAAACTGTCTGGTGCCGACTTTTCTTCATCATTTTGAATCACTGGGTCTGTTTTGGCCATTTCGCCCGACAGAAATTTTGCGTACAAAAATTGGGCCCTCGACAGCCTTACCGAGCCCGAGAGCCGTTTGGGGCACCAAATGAGCTCCGTGTCGAAAACCATTTGGCACACGGTTTTTTTTCATCATTTTGAACACATGGGTTAGTTTTCGTCGTTTCGACCGACAGAAAGTTTGCCACAAAAATTGGGCCTCGAGCAGTCCCACCAGGCCCGAGAACCGTTTGAGACACCAAATGAGCTTCGCTCCCAAAATTGTCAAGCACACAGCTTTTTTTAATCATTCTAAACCCTTGCGTCTATTTTGGCCGTTTCGCCTGGTGGATAGTTCGCGCTCAAAAAATGGACTCTGGGAAGCCCACCAGGCCCGGGAGCCGTTTGGGACACTAAATGAGCTCTGTTCCCACAACCGTCTTGTGCATGACTTTCTCTAATCATTCTGAACCCCTAGGTTTGTTTTGCTCGAAGGAAAGTTTGTGCACAAAAATTAGGCTCCGTCAGGCCCGAGAGCCGTTTGGGGCACGAAATAAGCTCCAATCCAAAAATCGTCTAGCGCATGGCTTTTTTAATCGTTCTGAACCTGGGTCCGTATTATCCGTTTCGCCTGACGAAAAGTTCTTGCACAAAAAATGGGCCCTAGGGCAACCCCGCCACCCGAGCTCCGTTCCCAAAACCGTTGGTGCAACGTTTTTTTTTTTCATCGTTCGGAACCCCTTGGTCCATTTTGGTCGTTTTGCCCAACAAAAATTTCGCACACTGAAATTGGGCCCGGGGTAGCCCTACTAGGCCCAAGAGCCATTTGGGGTACCAAATGAGTTTCGTTCCCAAAACCGTTTGGGACACCAAATAAGATTTAGTTTCGAAGGAGTTCTCCATCTTAGAGGATCCTAAAATTCATTAGTGATGGGAGTTAGATGACTTGAGGAAAGATAATATCGTGAAAGGAGTCTCACCCATTGTCAGAAGCCGAGGTAATCAACACAAATATTATCAAACTTAAGGGGAGCCTAAGTACACTTGAGATGGAGTCTCACATCTAGGGGAGCCTAGGTGATCAGTGAGTTGAGCTCTACGTGAGTCACTGTAGTGGTCGTGTATTAAGTACTGCATTGTAAACTACATAACTCTTTAATATTAGTGGATTATTTTTCCTGGACAAACTGTCCCCGAAATGTAGGTGGTTCCTTAATTTGATAATGAAATTTATTGAAAAAGTAAAGCAGAAGGATATTTCAATAGGAGTTTTGCCTGAATCACTAAAATAAGAGAACGAATTCATATTAATCATTATATTATTGTCGTTGGATGGAAATAAGAAAAATTTGTATTTGTCATGGGCATTCAGTCGGTATAATTTATTTATTAAGAGAGAACAATGAGTTTATTAATCAAGTCTAACTCCCTGCCCAAGTTGGCAATAATCTGTCCTCAAATTAAGATTATTGGCTGATAAAACCACATTTTCTCTCGATCTGATCTCATATATTATGTCAGTTACATTTTTTATAATTTTCATCATACAGGAAAAAGTGAAGAACTTTGGTATTAATCTTTTAACGAGAGAAAAAAAATGTCTAGAGAGGTTAAGGACCTGTCTAAATTGATTTTCTAAGTGCTTTTTTTTTCCACTTACAAATGACCTCAAATTCTTATCTACATATTCTAGTGCATATGCTAAATATTTATACCTCAACATGAAATTAAAACTAGAATAATTTTTTAAAACAAAAGCTTATCTTATGTGATATTTATCAAAAGTCAGCATTTTACATTATCAACATTTTGTTTGGAGAACAAACTGGCTTTTAGATGTTCCTGCATCGTTGCTTGAGATAACAGTGTGTCCATATTTGGCATTTTCATAGAGTTATAAGAAAAGTTCAAATCCTTTGACCATGTATTATATAATTCAACAACCAGGCAACCATGAATGAATAAAAATTAATTTGAGGGAAAACTTTGGAGATGTCAATATCAGTCTTATTCTCCATCATCCCTCCTTGTGATTTGCAGCAATTGATTATTTAACTTGGTTGAGTAATAACAATCTTCCTAATGGATTGATTGCACAATCAATCCATTTTAAAGGCTCAAAATGGCAAATGACTTCGTTTTTTTTTTTTAAATGTTATGCCCTTGCTTTTTTCCTCCTTCCTTCACACGATTTTCTTCTCCTCCCTCTGAGACGATTTCATTCTCCTCCAGTGGGATTTTGTTCTACAATGCAGCTCCGATCAATGATGCGCAACTAGTTGCTGAATCCCGACTCTATGCTTTGAAGCTTGGTTTCGTACTTTAAATGATTTGGGAAATCTGGAGAAGATTGGGGATGATGGGTTTTTGAAAGCTGAGGAGTTGAAATATGGATTCTGATTCCAATTTAGAGAGCAAGAGCAAGATGGACAAAGAGCGAGAGAGCGAAAGATATAGAGAGTGAGCAAGAGATAGAGAGAGAGTGAGCAAGACACTAATATAGTGAGTATGTTTTAATAATTTCACGCGAATTTGACGTTAGTAAATGATCATTCGACATTTTTTAAAAAATTGAATCATTTGCTCTATTTTTTAATCATCCGTACAAAATTTCCCCTCATACTTCCCTTCCATAATTTTACAAAATAATCCTAAGGCCAGATCCATCCATCCACCTTCAAATTTTGTAACAAAGGAAAGCTTCGTGGAGAAATTATTGGAGAAGGTTGGACCATATGACTAGCATATTTATATGCTCTTCATATAATCAAATGACAATTTTACACAACTCGTTAGTCCAGAGATTTTGCATGAGATCAGAAGGGCTTCGAAATCTCTGCATGGGATCATTTCATCAAGCTGGCAACTATTGAATTGTTCAAAATTGGAGATGAAAAGTCTTGAAAGAACTATTCTGTCCCTCTGACCAAGTATTGTATAAAGCACAAACTTGGTAAGTGAACTGCAAATCCCATTCAGAATCAATAGAAATGTCACCTACAAAAGTCCCCTTCTTATTTAATCCCAAGGCTGAAACAATTAAAAGTAAATTGACGTTTAAAATCCATGGAGAATGCGTTCTGATAGCGCCAGGATGTGGTTTAACCATCTTTACATAACCTTGTATGAACAAGAATGACGTTTTGGTTTTTCATTATGCACAGTTTCATTCAATAGACAAGTAGAAAATGTTGAATATATCTGCCGCTATGATAGTTCCAAAAGGCTAAGGCCTCGCTATAGAAGTAGTAACCGAATCCGACTAGGAAAACACGGCTACTTAATTTGTTATTCAAAGCAATGCTATAATGTACAACATGACTCATGACTGTGCACGGCAGAGAAAATTAGTCTGCAAGAAATACTCCAACCCTGAACTATATGCATCAGTAATTCAGTATATTCACGAACACAGACAACAATGAGATATTATAACCATTATTCCAACTCATTCCTCTCTGGAAGTAGAATCCACTCCCGTTGAAGGGCTATCAGCAAAATATTCCTGATGTTTCACATTCACGCCATACTGTTCATCAAGTAGCAACGAGGCAGTTAGTTATGGATAAGGAGCTAGATCTTCAAGTGTCTATCTTCAAAAGGGTATCAATGACAAAGGATGCACCATACAATTAGAAGAACTAAAAATCACAAATTCTTCACAAGATTACAACCAGACAGAAATTTATTACACAAAACAAGCAGACACCTTTAGGACAGATCACAACTCTTTTAAGAACTCCCCTGCCAACATCAACTTTGAAGCCTGAAGTGACATTGATAATTTATCGCCCACAACCCACCCATAGCCAAAAGTGAGAGTGTATAACAAAATTAATGTCTTATGTCTATATGAATCATCCATTCCAAGCATCCCCCCCCCCCCCGGCAAAGAAAAAACAAAACACCCATGGCACCACCTAAAAGTGAGAGTGCATAACAAAATTAATCTATTATTTCTATATGAATCATCCATTGTGCTTGATGAGAAGTAAATAACATTTCGAGCTTACCTCACGAAGTGCCTTTGAGAGATCCTCCATGGTCAATATTAAGCGCTTATCCTGAACCAGCAGAATCTTAGATTGGCCAAATAATTTATCAATCAAGAGACCCTAAGTTACGAAAGATGCACCTTTTGTTGTTTATCTCTTTTATCTTTCACTACTGCTGCCTGTCTTGCCTTACAATGCCTACATTGCACAACAAAATAGGTTTTTTAAATGAAAAACTTCAAAAAATGGAGCCCACAAAATATGAGGCAGACTAAAGAAAGCAATAAAAAAAATATATTAATTTTAAAAGAAATAAATAAATAAATAAGAATAAAAATAATTTATCTTAAAAAAAACCCTTAATAGGTTGCATGAGAGTGAATCTACTTAATAAAACCAATCAAATCAATCAACTAAAGAAAGTCTCTTCTCGAAATCCTGATAATCGTGGAAGGTGAAATTGTATATTCAGTCGTGAGGTTTCTTACTTCCCATGACATATTTAGGAGCACCAATCATTTATGGGAGATAGGTGAAAACCTTGTTCTCAAAGGGTGGGAGATCAGCATTTTTCAAGATCTTCAAAGACAGATCTGAAAGAGGTTCCCGTAAAGGGAATTGATTATTGACCAACCTTTAATAGAGGGGGATTGGCCCCAATTTGAAGGATAATGTGACAGAGGAAACCACTTCTCCAACTTTCAATGAGGCCATTTGGGATGACTGTCGAAATAAAAGCACTTAGAGCTAAGCCCCACACTTTAGATCAACCCATTTTGCTACTGCCCATAATAAACAGGCAAATTTAGTGTCAAACTTGGGCTGAAGACTTTTAGGGGCTGCACACTCCTAAACACTAACCTTTAGTGGGATCCCTATCTATTTTCTATCCTTATTAAGGGTTTCTTAGTCTTTGTGTTTTAAGTAGAAAAGGATTGTAAAGGACTTTTGGGAAGGGAATTATGGAGGAATGAGGGTCTCATCTTGTTAAGTGAGAGACAATTACCATGCCATGTAATAACCGCTGGTTGTGCATTAGGGCCTTTCTTGTTGCTTTAAGAGATAAGAGCTAAGTGGTTGTAACACTATAAAACTCGAGGACATAATTGTACAACCTATAGAGCTGATCTTTTTCAATTAAGATTGTTGGTTGTAAAACAATAAAAAGTAATATTCTGTGGCATAAGATTGTTTCAGAAAATTGGTCCTCGAACTCTTGAGTTAATCCCATCAAATTAACCAATTGCATTCCTGTGATTATGTAATTAAAATGAAGATTCTACAATGCAAGCTTTTTTTATAAGGTCTCCAACCAAGTTATGACCATATCCTACTTGCACGCCTCAAATAAATGAGAAAGAAGAACAAAGCATACTGGAGGGCATCACTTGCAACATCCGCAACGAACTTCTGCGTCGCAACAGCAACAAGCCTGATCCTACAAAAGTGAAGCTTGATAAGAAACAGTAAACTAATCTTCACAACAAGGAGAAATCCAATTTCTAATTACAAACATCACATATCATCGAGAATGCATTTAAAGCTAATCAAAAATGAAAACCAATTTACCAAGAAAGCAATTTACCGGGCCAAGGTTGAGAAATTCATCTCACAAAAATCAAAGATCTCAAATGACTTATAACCTCTCCATTATTCAAAATTTTAGACATGCAACTTTCATGGGGAAAAAAAAGGTAAGAAATGAAATGGGAGACGAGTAGAAGAATCATTGGAAAAGAAAGGACGAAATTTATTAACTTCAAAGAAATCATCTCAGCTCAATTACAAAGATGGTGAAGTACACGGAGTATTCTTTGAATTAGATTAACTTCTCTACTCTTCCCAAATGCACAATTCTCAGTATAGAAATGCACACTCGTTGAATCAATAGTCCGCATGAATGATGCCACCATGAATACCACTACGAACAATAAAAGGGCCATCTTCATGTCTCATAACACTATAACACAACAAACCGAGCAAGAATATATTGTCTGACCTACAAAGTACACATCAAGAATTAGACCACTAAGAACCCCGATACCAGAGTAAAGATTCCCCATTTCTTTAAAGGGAATGAGTTGGGAACTGTGATTTAAAAAAAAAAAAAAAAAAATCCTGCTCCTCCAATCTCATCCTCAGTTCATTAATAAAGGCAACTTCCCAACAAAAAAATCAGCAACAATAGTTAACATTGTCTCTTTAGAACAAAAAAAAAATACCCAAAATAAGAAATCCCCCATCTAAAACCCACGGCCTCGTTATGCTTCACGTTGATCGATATTAACAGTCAAGAACCAAGAAAATGAATGGAAAATTCTCCAAGTACGATTAAATTGTGAAAAGAAACCATCACCAATCATAGCATTAGAAGAAAGATATATTCATCTCATCTGTCAGTCGAAAGACCGTGTTTTAGACCTAGGGTTTTGATGAACGATAAATATAAAAACAAACGAAAAGGTACCTACAATCGAACGTCGGGACACTGAAATCCACTCTTCCCTAAGTAATGCTCCACCAACTCGTCGGGAATCTGTAAAACGATAGCCCAAAAAGAAGAACACCGACATGATTTGAACTTGCAGAAAAACGCGTGGGGGGAAAAAGGCGAGTTTGGGTTAAGAAGAATCGAAATGAGATCTTACAGTGGGAGTATACTCCATTAGAGATGCTAGAAACTCGGAGAGCGCTGCGTCATCGTCGTGCCTGCTCCCTGTAGCTTGTTGGCTATGGTTCATCTTCTTCTTCGTTTTCCCTCTCTTCGAAATCAAGCGCGTTTGAATTGCTAATGGCATTACATTTTGCCCTCAATATATAGAAAACCCATTGGCCTACGTGGCTTCCATTTACTCATCCACTTGGGCTTCAGCATTTATTTTCCATAGGCCTAAAAAAATATTAATTAATTAATTTAAATTTTTAAAAAAATAAAAATAAAAATAAAAAAATAGTACAACATCTCTTTGGAACTTAAAACTATTACCGCTTCATTTTGGATTGCAAATAGTGTTGAGTAAATTTCTTTTTGAAAAAATAGGTTAAGAGTACAAAAATATTTTATTTTAGATATAATAACTAAAAAGTAAAATTAAGTTTTGAACGTAGTTTCTATGTTTTCAAATGTTACACATTTTATTTTTAAGTTTTTTTAAGTTTTGAGTTTGGTTTCGGTGTAGTCCCTAAGTTTCAAATTATTATAATTTTACTCCGGAGATTTGGGTATCATTTCAATTTGATTCTTAGGTTTCAAGATTTTACATTCTTAACCTCAGTTTTTCATTAAATACTCATTTTCAATCATTGACATCAATTTATATTAATTAATTAAAAATAATTGTAAAGTAAAATTTTAAATTTAATTTTACAAGTGATAAAAAATAGTGAAACTTAATCAATTATAATTCTTATATTGATTTGTAATTTATTAACATAAATTAATACTAAAAACAGAAAATTAGTATTTAGTGAATAATAGAGTTTAAAAATGTAAATCTCGAAACATAGGGATCAAATTAAAGCAAAACTCAAATGTTAAGGGTAAATGTGTAACATTTTGAAACCTAGAAACTATACGCAAAACCTAGTGACCAAAAAGTTATTTTTTCCTAACTAAAATGAACTTATAATCAACCTTTTAATTTTTTTTTATAATTTAAAATTTTAAATAATTATTTAGTATGATACATTTTAATCGTTGTAGATTAATTTTGAAATATTAAGGGATAGTTTTATTTAAAAGAATTGATATGATATACTTTTTAAAAAAATGATGCATTTAACTCATGAAAAATAGAAATCTTCTTTTTAAAGTATAAAATTGAAAATTAAATATTAATTAAAAATTCTACCTGATTTTAGGAAAATCTAAATGTTATTATGATATTGCTTTTAAAGTATATCTAACGGATTTTAAAAATGATTTTAACATATTTAATTTAAGGCTCTGTTTGAAATTGTTGTAGCTTTAATTGTACGTAGTTGTGCTTGTGGAACAACCATGAAAAAAAGTAAACTAGTATTTGGTAAATTTCAATTTAGATTAAAAAAACCTAGCTATGCTGTTTGGCAAATTAATAATCTAGTCATATAAATCATATTAGAGTTATTATTTCAATTATTTTTGTCTAGATAATTAATTTATAATTTATTTTAAAATATCTATAATTTAAATTCCAACTAATTTTATTTTAAATAATTTGATAAAAGTTCTAAAAAAAACTTCTTTCCGGGAAAATGATTAAAAAATAATTACAATACATTTAAAAATATATATAACAAAATTGATTAATATAAAACGATATTATTATAATATATTTAGTTAGATGGTTAAGAAGTTAGTAAGTTTCTAGTAAAGGTAAATCTAAATGCTAATATCTACTAAATTTTACATATTAGTTAAAATTGAAAAAGTATTTTTGTTAGATTAATAAATAATTCATTCTACCAAATAATATAGACAGTTAAGATTTTTCTATAACCACTTTTTCGATTACAAACGCAATCCCAAACTTAGCATAAATATGTTCTACCAAATATTTTTCTAAATGACTTTTTGACACAATTAGCGTAATGACATATGTCCGAACCAACTGAGTTATTCTTAAATTTTTAAAATGGCTAATTTAATTTTTGAACTACAAATATATCTATTTGGATCTAAACTTTCAAACAAGTCTCTTTCTGTTTCTTTCTTCTTCTTTTTTTTTTTGGAAAAAACAGTATATTTTTTTTCTTACTACATTTTATCCTTAATATTCAACTAATTCAGTACATGGACTTTATCATATGTGGTTATGATACATATTCACATTAATACCTTAATACCCATACTTAAAGTCACACAATCAAGTTCATACAAGAAAAAATAAACAAGGGTCAAAAGGGTTATTTTTTAAAAAAAAAAATACATACCAAAATATGTCCAACCTTGAAATTTTTTTTTATATGAAGGTGAGGTGAGAGAAATGTCTCTTGTTTTTTTTAATATAACAATTGTGATGATGAGAAATCGAACAATTGACATCAAATGAAGAAGTACATACCAATTATCGTTGAGTTAAGCTCGCCTTAGCAAAGCTATCTGATTATTTAACCTTTGAATTTTTTTGTAGTATTTTTTTCGATAAACTATAACTCTTATTTTTATTTGTAACATCACAATTTCCTAGATTCACCCTCAATTACATATTGGTTCAAAATGTTCTTAAGGGTACTAGAAAAAATATTTAAATTGTACCTTCAATATTTGGACCTTTGTATTCATTTCCTATTCAAAGAGTCCATTTTAGCGCTTTTGTTATAGATTGAGGTTAACTATTATATTGCTATACACCATACTCTTAATTATGTCATTCATGTACAACATTAATGTGTTGAAATCACATAAAAGTAGGACAATTTTCTAGTATTACAAGAATATGCTAACGTCGTTAGCATCATTACAAATGTTGTAAGATTCCACTGCATTAAAGAATTATTTATAGAGGAAAAAAAATCAGTGTCGATATAAGAACAAATTAGTTTGTACTCTCATAGTTCCAAAGTAGATATAAGAGATGTTGACCGTTAAATATTATCCAATCGGTTGCTTCAAGAATGTAAAGTTTCTATTACATCTAGATGGAATCATTAGTAACAAGATGGTAACAAAAAAAATTATTTTGAAATTCAAAGGCTGCCTTTTGTATTTATTTATTAATTTACTTATTTTGCTGATATTTACTTAATTTGGTTCAGCAAGTAGATGCGAAGAGTTATTTTAAAGGATCCTCTTTTTAAAAAAATAATTTAACAATATTGCAACTATAATAAAATCTACCCGGGATCGATTCTATCATTAATAGATTCTTACTATTAGTTAAAGTCTATCACTGATAGATCCCTACTAGTGATAGACTTACTAACTATGTGATCTATTTGATAAACTTCGAAAACAAAATTTAAATTTTCCTATATTTACAAATATTTTTTGGTTATTTGAAATGCAAATATTTTTTGTTTATTGAAATACCTAATTTTGATTTTAACTTCAATCACGCGCAACAAAGAGATTTATAGTTTATACCAAACTAAAAGTCATTCAAAAACTTTAGAAGTAAACATACATTGATGTAGAAATAGGACTCAAACCTTTGCTTTATAGTTATTTATTTCTCTCTCCTTGAAGGAAGTAGCAGCTAGTTATGGCTGACCAAATAGGACCAACTTTTGAAGAGTGAAAGCAATAGAGTGGTATTAACGCTAATAAAAATAAAATAAAAAAATAAAAAAAGAACGCAAAATATACATTGTTGTGTTCAACAATATATTTAAGCTTACTGTTCAAGGACAACTGAATACAAGCCTATCCAAGCTTGAATCTTCGACCCTAGATGTAGTTCAACTACAGTAGTTTAGTTGAACTAAGAAAAAAGATGTTATATAAGATACAAATGCTGGTAAATTATTCAAGGAATTACGTACAACAATCTACCAAATAAAAACAGTAAGATATACCTAAACTAGTTAAAATATAATCACGTTAGCTGTTTAAGACGTATCCTTAAAACATACATTTTCCGTTTTCTCATTTGTTTATTACCTTAGATGTAGCATCAAATATATTGCGATAAAGTCCAACAGGGAAGAACACATCATAATATTAGCATCATAGACAGTTAATTTGAGTTTCCAAAAGAACTTCCCATTCAGGACACTTCTTCTCCTATCACAAAATTATAAGGGAAAGAGGCAAAAAGAAAATGCCTTATCAAATGAATTTGCAGATCTCTGCATGATATTATTTGCACCAGATACAAGAAAATGAACCGTCTTTCATCTTCAACCCATTACACAAACTGTCAAGTAAATCCCATCAAGTGAGAAGATCAACAAGACATTTAGATTTGGATTCTCTAATATATTTATATAGATGAGAGAAAAAGTTCATACCTTGAAGTCTCTTATCAGATCTATTTCGACTTGTGTTGACTGTATCTTTGTATGCCATAGACATCAATGATGCCGGGAGGAAAGACGGGATCTGTTGCTGCCCGAACAGAAACCCTCGCCACCGATGTCACACTTACCGGAGGAGTAAATAGGGGACCAACGAGTGGTAGCTGGTGTAGTGGTTTGGCGTGTTGAAGAACCTGGAAGGAAATAATTTTATATCATTATATTTGAAAAAGATAGGGAATGCAAGGACTGTGTTTTTTGTAACCAAATACGTTGTTTTGCTATGTCCTCTGTAAAATGTAAATTCAATAGCATGAAAATGATGTTGAGGCACGCAACAATTGATTAAGATTAAGAGAAAAATTGTCCCGTGATCAGATCCATTTTACTCATCCAAAAAACAATATACCCAGGAGGCAGAAACAAAAGGGTTTATGTCACTTCAGTAATTGAGTAAACGATCATGAGTCACAAAAAATACTATTCTTAGGTTTGGTATATTTAAACAAATTTAAGTCCAGTCTGAAAACAATTTGATTTTTGCAAATTTTGCTTGTTCCTAAAGTAAACATTTGAACATTTGAATTCTAGCCAAATTCTAAGAACAAAAATATGTTGATAAAAACTACTCCTTGAATTTTAAAAAACAATCCTACGAAGTAGACAAGAAAACAAGATCACTCATAAGTAGAAATAGTATTTATAAGCATAATTTTCAAAAACCAAAAGACAAGTAGTTACCCAATGGGGGGTCTTAAGAGTGCTCACTCAATTGTGGTTTTTTCTATTTTTGGTTATGTTTAAACCAATAAGACAGTAAGAAGTAGAAGAAATTAGAAGTGTGACCAATTTTAAGAACTGGAAACTCCAGGCGAAGTTCATAGCATAATAGAGTGCCTAAAAGAGAAAACAAATGAAGAAACCACACATACCATTTCCAGAGGAGAACCAATTACTCCCAGAGGTAACTTTACGCTCCCAACATTACGAGTCCCATAAATAAACCCCGGCCTCAAAATAACTCCTGAAAATGTACATTAAGCACGCTTTATTATCCACTTGCTTGCTAACCGTAAAAGATAATTCAGAAAAGAAAAACAGGCTTACGAAAGCCAACAAGTAAGATCCCTTGCTAGTAGTTAAATGAAATAGTATTGAGAGTATACATTGATCTTACGAATTACAGGCATTACAGAACTGCACAAGCATAAATGCAAGTTAAGAATTTGATGGTAACATTGATAGATCAGAGATCTAACCTCCATAAGGAAATTTAGTGAGGAGTTCTGTCTCAGCCGCTCGCTACACAAACCAAAACACACAGATTTTGCATAAGCTACACTGATCCAAATATACATGAATGTGAAAAAGATTTTCATAAGAAAACAATGTAATATAGAGCTTGCATCTGCCAAAAAATAAAAAATTGGTAACCAACATTTCTGGTGGAAGTTAAATGAGTCATTCCTCCATCAGTATTTGACATTTTTCCTTAAAAGACCGAATCATATTTGAGTTGATCAAGAAGGGCATGAATATACAAGTGTCCAAGATCTTGATTAACTAGATGAAGGGCATAGAAAAATTACCTTTCCCTCATAATATCCCTGTAGCAAATAATTAGCCAAGCCAAAATCAGCAGCAGAGATATAGACAAATCTTTTCACACCTGTGAGCCATTGGTATTGTCTCGGTAAGAGTCCTAAGTATAGCAAATATTATTTCAACTACGGTCTACAATCACGAGATGAAATCTTGAAGTTAAAAATAATTGGTAGGATCCAAAAATTAGACTGTTGAGGTGGAGACCAAAACATTTAGTTAGGAACAAAAACTACGGCACGAGAAAGAAAAAGATAGTTGTAAATTCTAAAGAGACACTCAAGCATCAGTATATCTGGGTCAGAATTATAACTACGGTGTACGGACAGATCAGTATTACAATAAAAATAATATAGCATGCAATGCATATCAATGAAGACCAGTGAAATATAGAAAATTACCGGGCACAGGAAGCATGTTTATTGACATGAGGTGAGATGCTATCAAAGCAATGAAAGATTTCAAGTTTTGACAGGAAACAGACTAAGTCTAGACAATATAATTTCAGTTCATTTTCATAAATTTATGTCCACATAAAAACTGCACCTTTATCTGAAGCAACTCTGATTGCATTGATATTTGCCGTCCCATTGATCTTGTACATTTGAGAATTGGAGCCAAAACCACCAATGCAAGAAACCTAGAAATATAAAACTAAAAATTATCAAAACTCGCGAACAAGAGAATCCTCCCCTAGTAATACACAGCCCAAGTAGAGAGATTAATTTGCAGGAATAAGAAATGGTATATAACAGAAACCAGAAGTGCTATATACAGGTAAAGTATCCTCCCTTAACTAGATGCTACTTAGTACTTATTTAGTTGTGCACATGAATAAATTCGTTTCTGATCACAACTGAGAATAATGGCTTCTAGGAGTAGGCCAAAAGTGCCCTGACAGTTGATCAAGAAGTGTGCACATAGAACCCAAACCATTCAATTTATCTGTGCACTAATGTATACACAATAAAGTTGTAACTAATTTGTATTTTAATCATTATGTACAAATTTGAAGAAGTTGAGGACTACATACAACAGCAGTAACACCGTCAAAAGCTTCATCCAATGAATCAGGTGAAAGCAGGTTTCCTGGCAATGGGAAAAAGAGTTGAGGCATTATCATTATATTAGGTAACCCACAAATATGACAATTATAAACATCTTAAATGGAATCAAACCTTGATGCCAAATAACATTGTTAGCCCAAGAATCACGTATTGATGATCTACCCGACCTGACAATAATAAACAAACGCCAATAATTGTGATGTCAGAATAGAGCTTCCAACACTAGGAAACTGAACAAAGACATTGAAGTTCTCATTCATTAAACAATAAAACAGAACTCAAATCATATTTCCTTATCTATAATCATGTACATTCTGGCCCAATTTCTCCTGTACATTAAATAAAAAGCACCAAAATTTATAGACTAAATAGTAATTTGCAAGGCAGAATATAGCACTCCAGTCTCCAAATAAAGAGTTCTTAATGCTTTTTAGCTGATACTTTCGTACTTTCCATATTCAACATTTAATAAAAAACTAAAGCATACCAATTACAAGCAGTTCACTCGATAAGAAGGAACAAAATACAGATTTAGATTGTCATTTAAGAATGCAGATCTTACACACACACACACACAGGAAAAAAAATAAATAAATAATAATGGAATCTATATGACACATAAGCTACAGTTGCTCTTACATAGAAACGTACCTACTAAGGCTAGCAACTGTAAGGCCACGATTTAGAGCTTCTAGACAGATATGAGAGCCCACAAATCCATTTCCACCCAGCACCAGCAACTGATCAAATGCACACACCACGGAGATAAAAGAGATCAAAGTCAAAGATATAGACATAATAACGAACAACCCCTAGCCTTTATTTCATATACCTTCTCAGTTGGAGGTGGGGGAACATTGACTGTTTCAGCTTCCTCAACCTTGAAGGGTTCGTCGATCTTATTAGAGTCTGTCGAAAATGGTCTCCCACCCCGAGAAGCAGCCATTGTACTAATATAGTTAAGAAACAACAAAAAGATTGTCGTTACACATTCAGTAAAAAGAGCTACAACTGGATCATACATTTAGTAAAAAGAGCTACAATAGGATCATAATTAAAATCTGAACACATCTGGATTTTTTATTTTTTATTTTTTATTTTTTTACATCTGAATTAAAGAAAACAAAACAAATGAAGATCCAAACTTGATCAAACAGAAGGAGGTCAAGGGGTTTGCATAACATTGGGGGCAAAGCAATCACATTGATCTCAAGTCTATCCCTAGTGAGTTCGTATCTAACTACCAATAAACCGAACAACCCTGCAGTCAAGATAATCCAAGTTTATAATTCTCGAGGAAATATTTTCGCTTGGGATTACTACAACAGTGGGCAGTTCTACAATTGGAAAATACGTCTGAAAAAACCCAATTCACCAACAAGTCTAACAGCTCGAATTGATATTCGACGTACACAATAGCACGATCACCCCCTCCCCCCCTTTCAACACTCTTTCGGTGCTCAATTCCATATCCGTCCGATGGTTAATCGGAAGTTACGCACAAAATTAACCCCATAGAAGAACTAAAGCCATAGCAGAAACACAGTGAAATCGAACAACGAATATGAATTTGCTATAAATTACAATCCAGCATTCTGAAACAAAATTGAGTGCTGTAAGATGGAATGAACTCACTATAACTTGGGAATCAATGATCTCGAATGGATCAACCGCGAAAGGGTCGAACTCATTTCCGATTAAACTCCCCGCAATTCCTTGTCTGCTAGTTATATTCTACCCACCAACGAATTCTCTCTAAATGTGTATCGCTTCTGGTCTCAAAGATTAACGACGATGAATGAAGCAGAAGAGTTGAGAAGAAGAATTAACAACGGTTGTGAAGTTTTTTAGCAGAGCAAATGGGGGAAGGGGAGACTGAGAGTGAAGAACGTGTCCCGTAACGGTTGCGACAGGTCTGAGCCCTTGTGGCTCGATGTGAGCCTGGAGATTCTTGGCGGGGACAGAATAATCTAGTAACCCCAGCACACGCTATTCCCTTTTTTGTATTCCTTTTCAACCGTCGGATTTCTTTGACTCCAAACCCATGGATGGAAGGATTGAAACTGGAGACGCCGGGGATTCATTCCGTGCTTCTCTTATATGCTAACTCAATTGAGGTAAAATATGTAATTTCAACTAAAATATCAATAGTTAAAATATTTTACTTTGTATATTGTTTTTTTCCTTTTGAATACAGACTTTGTACATGGTTGAACTAAAAAATGAGTAAAATTAATTTGACATTTTCTATCGTAGTCAATATGTTATGATATAATAAATAGAGTGTTTGTTGTGCTGAGTTATACGTTGAAAGTTAATACGTATATATTTGAAGTACATAAGTATCAGATAGAAATTCTTAATAAACGTGTAAAAAAAAAGAAAGTGATAGAATTTCTCGATATATGTACAATTTTCAATAGGGACACTATTGAAGTTACCGACCAAACACTCCTTAAATAAGCAAGTAAGAACAACAAAAATAAAAGTTTAAAAACGTATTAAAAACTTTTTTCAAGTGTTATGCTAATCTTAAGATGTTGGTAATCTATTAAAAACTATCCCTATAGAGATTATATAAACACCAATCAATAGTTTAATTATTCATTTTATAATATAACCATGAGTTTTCCATGAAAATGTTACGAACCAATTTCTCTTACAGTTACTCGCACGAGGTTTTTCAGTGAAATGTAATTTGTAGTTGAATTTCGGTTTACGTATGATTTATGTGAATGTGGTTTGACCTCCAACATTTGTTCATCTAATTTCTCTTTCTTTAATGTGTACCTTTAACTTGAATATCAAAGCACGTGAATGTTCTTGAAATCAACATGTTGAAATAATGTTCTTTTCCTTCGAATGACTTCAATCTTCAAGTGTCATTCAATCTCCATGAGCTCTAGGAGTTCTGATGGTTGGTAAATTCTTTCTAAGTTATCTCAAAAGGTCATGAAGAATACACGTGATATTATGAAGATATGCCAGTTTGTTTTCAATTTTAATATGTTAGAAATGACTTTTGGGCTTAGGACCATAGCAAAAGTTAAACGATATTTGTAATAAGAGGTTTTTTTTTTTTAATATTGTGAATAGGAAAACTATTTAGGGAAATATAGTGGTTTTGAAACTATTTAGAAATCCATGGTTGTTTTGGAGATTTTGAGGCGGTGATTTAGTTTAAAATATTTTGTCAAGGGTTCAACCTCGACCTGTCGAAATTAAAGAAAAGATTGAGAGTTTGACCCTCGATCTGAGAAGATGACGAGGATTCAACCTTCAACCTGTCGAAAATTAAAGAAGAGATCGAGGGTTTGACCCTTGACCTAAAGGAAATTGAGAAGAGAACGAGGGTTCAACCCTCGACCTGTCGAAAACCAAAGAATATCTGTAAGGGAATATGATAAAATTTGAAAGAACCCTCGACCTCTCGAAAATTATAGAAACCCTTGACCTAAAGGAAATTAAAGAATCGTTTAGTAATTATATACACGATCGCACACAATCATTTAGTAAAATTATTTTGCAATCGTTTAGTAATTCTTTATTAACGTAACAATAGGTGCAAATTTCCAGAAAGAACAAGTGAACGATGAACAACTTCTTTATTAGAAGCTAAACGATCATTTCCAATCTCTCAACGATCACTCAATATGACTAAATGATCGCTTACTAAATCCTTTGCGATCGGCCACAAACTCCTACACGGTCGCTTAACTATTACTATTACATGATCGTCTTCTCAAAACCTATACGATCACATACCTTTTACCATACAATTGTATACTAAATGTTACACGATCACCTAATAGAAGTAGACGATGCGCGGCACTTTGCGATGGCCTCTCTGCGATAGCATCTTCCGAACTCCCACTCTCGAGAGCTCTCTTCCCTCACTACACGATCGCTCACAAACTCCTACACAGTCGCTTAGCTATTACAATTAGACGATCGTCTTCTCAAACCTATACGATCGCCTACCTTTTACTACATGATCGTATACCAAATGTTACACGATTGCTAAGCTTTACTACACGATCGCATAGTGGAAATACACGATGAGGGCACGCTACGATGACCTCTCGATAGCTCTCTTTTCTCACTACTCGATCGCTTACCTATTACAAATAGACGATGGTCTTCTCAAAACCTATACGATCACATATCTTTTACTATACGATCTTATACCAAATGCTACATGATCGCATAGTGGAAGTACACAATGAGGGTACGCTTTGATGGCCTATCGAGAGCTCTCTTTCCTCACTACACGATCGCCCACAAACTTCTACACGATCGCTTACCTATTACAAATAGACATGGCCTTCTCAAAACCTATACGATCGTATACTAAATGCTACATGATCGCTAAGCTTTACTACACGATCGCCTAGTGGAAGTACACAATGAGGGCACGTTGCAATGGCCTCTCGAGAGCTCTCTTTCCTCACTACACAATCGCCCACAAACTCTTACAACGATCGCTTACCTATTACAAATAGACGATGACCTTCTCTTACGATCGCATACCTTTTACTATATGATCGTATACCAAATGCTACACGATCGCTAAGCTTTACTACACGATCGCATAGTGGAAGTACACAATGAGGGCACGCTACGAAGGCCTCTCGAGAGTTCTCTTTCCTTACTACACGATCGTATACTAAATGCTACAGATCGCATGGCTAAGAATTCGAATCTCTGCAGCGCGCATTAGAGTGATTTGAATCATCGACCTTCTTTAGAACGAATCTGAATCTTTGTAGTGCGTCAGTGTCTCGTCCCATCCCACACTGCTTTCCCAACCCGTGAGGTCGAGTTTTGAAAACTCGACCATTTAGCTTATAACCCCACCGTCTCTTCTCATATTCTCACACTGCTTTCGTTCCCTCACTCTCCTCACTGCCTTCTTTTCGCCTCTCATTCTCACTGCCTTCAGCAAATCTTCTTCTTCTCCCACATTTGTCCATTAAATTGTGAGGTTTGTACCTTTTACTATACAAAATTTCATTTTTTTTTTTTTTTAAAAGAACTATACATTTTGTTCCTATTCTCATACTATTATATTTTTCTTATAGTTTTTGTTGCTATTTGGGAAAGAACAGATAAGTTAAATTTGTGAGTTTACTATTTATTTATTACTAGTTTAATTATATTTAATAAATCTATCATGTTCAATTCAATAATATTTACATATTGATGTTAGTAGTTTTTTCTCTATTAGTGTTAATCTATTAGTTGTTATTAGTGTTAATCTTATGGTTGGGATGTTATACCAACATGTTAATCTTATTTATATTTTGTTTGTTTTTTTTTATATTTAAATATAGTTTATTATAAGAAATATACTTAAATAAACTATAGTTTAAAATAGTTGATTTTCTTATGATATTTGAGTTTTCTAGTATTAATTTTGAAAATATAGTTTAAAATAGTTTGAAAAAGTTTAATTTAATTTTATTCTTTATTTTGTTTTAAATTTTAAAAAATAGTTTAAAAAAATTTAGCTCATTGTAATGTTTAAAAAGATGTTTATAGTTTAAAAACTTTAATATTTTTAATTTAATACAAAATTATTATGATTTTTTGAAATATATTTCTTATGATATTTGATTTTTCTAGTATTAACTTTGAAAATATAGTTTAAAATAGTTTGAAAAAGTTTAATTTCATTTTATTGTTTATTTTGTATTAAATTTGAAAAAATAGTTTTAAAAAATTTACCTCATTGTAATGTTTAAAAGTTGATGTTTATAGTTTAAAAACTTTAATATTTTTAGTTTAATACAAAATTATTATGATTTTTTGAAATATATTTTTTATGATATTTGATTTTTCTAGTATTAACTTTGAAAATATAGTTTAAAATAGTTTTAAAAAGTTTAATTTAATTTAATTTTTTATTTTTTTATTAAAATTAAAAATAATAATTTTAAAAAGTTTACCTCATTGTAATTTGAAAAGTTTAATTTGTTGTTATGTTTAAAAATAGTTATAAAAAGTTTATTTATTGTTATGTTTAAAAAGTTGATGTTTATAAATTAAAAAGTTTAATATTTTTAGTTTAATACAAAATTATTGTGATTTTTTAATATACTTCTTATAAAAAGTATAATACAAAATTATTGTGTTTTTTTTAAATTTTTTTTTAATATTTTTTTACCCACAAACTTTTTGTATTTCCTATATATATTTCTTATTGGGATTTTTATTGTGGTTTGTTTTTGTTTAAGTTTGATAATTAGTAGAATAATTAGTAATGTATTGTTTGTCTTCTTTTTTTAGAAAATGGCTGGCAAATGCTTGGGATTTTTGTTGTTGGTAATATGATTGATGGTATTGAAGGAGTTGACTATGACCAACCACCAAGTGGAAGTTTTAGCATAATTGTGAACAGTTGTATTTGAACAATTTATTGAAATAGTTGGGATGTCACTTAGTTAATGTACACGGGCTCCAAATAGTTAGGGGTTAAAAAATAAGACGGGCTCTTAGATAGTTATGGATTGAAAAATAAATATATATTTTTTATTATATATTCATTTTATTGTATATTCAATTTTTTTATTATATTTTATTTCATATTCAATTTTTTTATAATAATTTATTGTACATTATTTAATTGAGAAATAAATAATCTTTTTATCATGTATATTTAATTAAGTATAGTTACTTTTATTGGATATTCAATCTTTTTTATTATAATTTATAAAGTTGTACATTATTTTTTTAATTAAGTTGTACATTATTTAATTGATAAATAAATAATCTTTTTATCATGTATATTTAATTAAGTGTAGATACTTTTATTGTATATTCAATCTTTTTTATTATAATTTATAAAGTTGTACATTATTCTTTTAATTAAGTTGTACACTATTCTTTTAATTAAGTTATACATTATTTAATTAAGTTGTACATTATTCTTCTAATTGAGAAATAATTTTTTTTCTTACAGATCATGGCTTTAAACCCAGGACTTGTTGATACGACCAGTCCATTCATCGATCATTTGTTGTATGGCGAGATCATACTACTAGAGAAATACTATCCCACTCCGCCCTCGAATACTACTACTATTGCGCACATCTGGATTCTATGGGTTGCCAGATTGGGATTTATTCAGTTGGACTGACATCTGGTCACAGTCTTGATCGAGAGATGGAGGCCTGAGATGCATACATTTCATATGTCTGTTGGAGAGTTCACTACCATTCTACAAGACATAGAAGTGTTGTTGGGGTTACCTGTTGACGGTGAGCCGGTCACTAGAGTTATGTACGTGACTGGTCACAAGTTTGTCAATTGTGGTGTGACCCCACCTGCTGAAAAAATGAAAGGATCGAGGTTAAGTTTGATATGGTTAGGAACACAATTCCATGAGCTCATAGATGATGTAGACGAGGAAACCGTCATAAGGCATGCGCGAGCATATATACTACAAATGATGGGTGGAAGTTTGTTTTCTGATAAATCAAGTCATTTTGTTTATTTGTTGTTCCTGTCACTATTAGCTGACCTCTATGATGTGGGGCGGTCTTTGTGGGGTGGAGCATGTTTGGCATGGTTGTACAGACAACTATGCAAAGCAACAAGACCTGAGGTTTGAGAGATAGCTGAGCCTCTCATACTTTTGCAACTATGGGCTTGGGAGCGATTTCCAACAATGGCTCCACAGCTACAATATGTTGAAGACGCTCAGTTAGTTGGACGAGCCTACGGTTCTTGGTATGTTGTTTAAATTCAATTTAATTTTTATATCAATAATCTAGTTAATTTAGATTCTAAATTATCAATATAAAAATTTAGGTGGAGAGACAAATTTTGTGTGACTAGGACAACCACACATGTAGTCAGCCAGTACAGATACATGTTTGATCTGCTTCAATTCGATCAGGTACATTACACTGAACCTAATTGATTATTTTATACACATTTTTATTGTATTTATCTTTAATGTTCTCCAATATAATATTTTATGTTTCAGATTATTTGGGAGCTATACAAAATTATTATGCATACTTTGTCAAATTTCTATATGAATAGTCAAAACATATGGCGGACGATGAGCCCTCTCATATGTTTTCACATTAGTGAGTGGCATCTTCCTGACAGGGTGATAAGACAATTCGGTTTTCAGCAGGATATCCCATCGCCTTGTAATACTGAACCCCTACTGCATGATATCGACTTAAGGACTGTAAATTGGTCTGAAAAAGTTGCACATTTAGTAGTGTGATGGCACTATCGTGCAAGGTTTATTGCAGTGGGGGTTTCTATTAAATAGTTTGACAGGGATGTCATTCAACACTACATTAGTATAATAATATCACAAGGCGCTACGTCACTCGTCCAGGAGCAGCTGTGGGTCATCTGGTAAATGAATGAATATTATCTAATTATTTTTAATTTAAATTTATTTTAAATATTGTTTAATTGTTTTAGAATTCACAGAGATCGAACAATAGTAGACCTTGTGATGTTGCGAATGATCCAAACCAGGTTCTTGCTATATGTAGTGACAACCAAAGCTATATGGAGGAGATACATTATATGTACGATATACCTATTGTTCCTCCACCAGCTCCTAGACGTATATCACCTATACGAGAAGAGGATGAGTTTGATGAGGTTGCCCATAATGTGGAAGAGTTGCCCCTGTGATGCAGATGCAAAGTCAAATGATTATGTTAGTCTGATGATGACAACAACATTTGGTTAAGGACATTATGACTTAGAGGTTGGTCTTTCGTCTTCATACGTGCATGGACATGGTCGGGGTCGTGGAGAGCATAATGAATATTTATATCATGAAGCGTCTGCAGAGGAACCAGAGCAACATCAAGAAGAACCAGAGCAACCTCAAATTCGAAGTCGACGACGACAACTAGCTCGACGATGACGTCCGTCTTGTAGGACACATTGATTTTTGTACTTGTTTTTATATAAATGAGATATTTTAATTTACACTTATTTATTTGTATGAGATATTATTATTTTTAATTTATTATTTTATAGTTTAAATAAAATAATAAAATATTTTTAGAAATTGTTTTTATAAAATGAAAAATTAAAAAAAATAAAGAAAGAAAGAAGAAGGTCGGATGTCTAAATTATTAAAAAGAAAAAGAAAAAAAACAATATTTTTCTAAATAGTTTCAAATGTACAATATTTTTATAAATTGTTTTTAAAACTACCATATTTTTAAAATTTTCCCTTTGTAATAAATAGTAAAATAAGGGGGAAAATCTAAAGTTATATCACCTCTTTAAAATATTTGCAAATATGAGAGTGATGACCAGTCAACTTTTGATTTTTTTCTAATTTCCAATTTTGCCCCCTCTATCTTGTCTGGTTGCACTTTTTTTTTTTTTTTTTTTTTTATTATTATTTTTTTAATTCTTAATTTTTTTAATTTTCTTAGAGTTTTGCTTCTTTCCTTTTTTCTTTTATCCGGTTTTCGCTTCTTCACTTTCCTTCTTTTTCTTTTATTTATCCCGTTTTTCTTTCAATTCTTGCTTATTCCTTTTTTTTTTAATGTTCTCTTCTTTCCCTGTTTTTGCTTCCTTTCTTTTTTCTTTCTTTTTTTTAATCTTCTTTCATGTCTATAGTTTTTGCTTCTTTTCGTTTCTTTTTTTTTTGTTTAAAAAAAAGAAAAAAAAGGAAAAAAAAACTTATTTCCTTTATCTGATTTTTGCTTCTTTTATTTTTTTCATAAGTATTATGAGGTTGAGTTTCATACCCGAGACTTAAAAACACTAAATTCATAAGTGACTTAACACTAACAAGTCAATCATCGAGTTTGATTATTATAACGAAACACTAAATGTAAATAGCAAATGAAAATGGATCTAAAAGAAACTATTTTTTTAGTCCACGAATTTGCACCATTTTTAGAAACATTTTTTAAAGGTTTGAAATAAGAAATGAAAATAATCATTAAATAAGTTCATTTCTTAAAAAATGAGAAATGCGAACGATATTAGACAGGCCAATAATTTTTTTTCCCCCTATTTATAAGACTTTGAGAGTATGATGCCTATAAAAAATAAACATGAGAAAATGGCACAGATGGCCCAAAATGAAGAGCACAAATTGAAATATTTGTGTATTTGTGCACCGTAATATTTGTTTACAAAATCAAATGAAGAAGAAGGGTTTGATTTGGTTGTTCGCTGTTTTTATGAAAGTGCCTTTGAGAGGTATTGAAAAGAAAAAGGATCGTACAAATGTTTGAAAATGACGAGGAAAGGGACAATAAGGTGGTCAATAGCTATCATTGACAAAAGTTACCATTGATAACATGTTATTGGTGATAGAAACTAACATTGATAGCACGTTATTGATGATAGAAGCTACCACTAATGCTACATTATTGGTGATAGAAGCTACCATTGATAGCATATTATCGATGATGGAGAGTTATCACTCATAGCATTATATCAATGAGATCATTGATAACTGATATCATTGAGATTATTGATAGCATCTTATCATTAATGTTGTCAGTGAAATAAGTTATCAATGATAACCACGATATGAGTGATATTGGTGATAAAATTTAGGTGAAATCTATATATCGAGTTTCTATGAAAGTTTGTAACTAGTTATAAAAGTCTATCGTTGCTTGCCTTAAGTGTTAATATTTAAATATTGATTCTAATTGATAAAAGTCTATTAGTGATAGCGACTGATAGTTGTTATCAGTGACAACCACGATAAAAGATTATTAGTGATAGCTGCTGTATTAATCTTTCAAAATTGATAGTCATTTATGAAAGGCTATCAGTGATAGCGACTAATAGTTTTCCATCATTGGTATAGCTCAATCATTCAAAGTTGTTGGTTTTCTTTCAATGTTGATAACTACTTATAAAAGTCTATCATTAATAGCCTTAATTCTTAATATTTCAAGGTTGATTTCAATTGATGAAAGTGTATCAATATAACCATTGATAATTGATAGCAAATTAAAAGCTAATATTTCAAGATTGCATTAATATTTCTCAAATTGAAAGCTACCATTGATAGCAACTATTAGTGATAGTAATTGATAACAACTATCAGTGGCTATCACTGACAGCTGTTATCAGTGATAACTTTCAATTTGAGAAAATTGGGAAGAAGCGAGCAAAATGGTGGCTAAATGTGGACTTTTTAGTCTTTTACCATTTTTTTGTTCTATATATGCAACTATTTTATCCTTGTACTATATATTATATTATTTTGGGCTTGAATTCCATTTATGTAACCAACTCAAAATTATTTCAATTTGAAGATCGGAGTGCATAAATGTTCTTGAAATTAACATCTTGAAATAATGTTTTTTTTTCTTCAAAGGACTTCACTTTTCAAGTGTCGTTAAGTCTCCATGAGCTCTAGGAGTTCTAATGGTTGGTAAATTCTTTCTAAGTTATCTTTAAAGGTCAAGATGAAGACACATGAAATTATAAAAATTTGTCAGTTTGTTTTCAATTTTAATATGTTGGAAGTGATTTTTGGGCTTAGGTCCGGGAGAATGTTGTTCCAAATTGAAGAATTAAGAATGCCTAAAAGGTATACATACCAAGGCATGCTAGAGGTGATTCCAAAGTGTGATGATAGTGAAAGTATAACCCTTTCACCATATACGCACACCGTCATTGCCGTTCATCGGACCGGGTAGGGGTAACTATGCTTGCACGCAAAAAATAAATTTTCATTATTTATTCGTTTAAAAACTTTTGAAATATTAAATGAAATTCATTATTTTTGTTGTTTTAGATATGATTTCTGATTTTCACTTAATGTTCTGCATTGTTTTCTTAATTACAATCCATTTAATTGGACGTTGTGTTAACTTTGGAGAGCAACTGAAAGTAGCGATTAGTATCGAGGTCGCATTGAAATTGTTTTTTATATCGTGGCTATTCTACGGTACAACAACTTTTCAATATTTGAATATAACATAATATGGGACAAATATCGACTTATAATTGCTCCAAATTCAATAATTATACAGATTATGTCAATTCCCAATTATGTTAAGTGAATAAACAATTCAAATAGTTTGGACTACAAGATATACAAAACACACGGACCTGCCATCGGAACAAAATTGAGCCCATTATTGTAAATCCGGCCCATTTGTCTTCACGGGCGGGCCTCCCAAAAACATGAAAACATATGCTCATTTAAAAAATCGTAAGGATGAAAAAAATAATAATAATAAATCCAATAATCGACTCAGATATTTCGATAAAAGTTTTTTATAAGAAAATTTTTACAATAGAACAAAATGTCAAATTATTTATAAAAATAATTAAAAAAAAAACTTATAGACACTGATTGCTTCTGTCAATCTCTATAAAAACAAAAAAAAATTACTATTTTTTTTAAATAGTTTCTCTTATTTTTTCTATTTTTAAAAATCTCTATTTATTATTATTATTGAAAAGGATTAAGTTATTCCCCCCTAATCTGCCCACTTTTATTTTGTAACATTTTATATGATTTGAAGTGTATAACATAATGTTTTTAATATACATGGTGGGATTCTATTTTTAACCAAGTGGTTTTCTGATATTGAATGTGGTGATGTAATATTCCAAATCTAAATCTTATTTCATTTTCAATATGTTTATGGCACCAAATATTCCATCCCATGATATCTCCCCCACTGTCTCTTTTTCTAATTAGATTAATTCATACATAGAAAGAATATGTAGCCATTTGTAAAGACTGCTGTTTTTTGTTATCCATTTTGTAAAAAAAGTGCAAAATTTTCCATTTAATTTAATGTCATCACATTGATTCTTACACCATGCCTAGTCTATTATATATGATTTTTATTCCTCGGCTAATATCTGTTTTTGCATATAT
>NC_052352.1:2009660-2094914 GCF_009727055.1 Benincasa hispida | reverse complement strand
TATATATATATATATCGATATATTAATCTTAATTAGAGGGTACATTTATAAATGTTTATTTTGAATCGCAATAATAAACCAATTTTCTTTTTCTTCCATTCATTGTTATAAAAGATGATGTCATCGTTAAAGGGAGTCTAGCACAACGACAGTTGCGAGTACTCATTCTCTTGACTTTAGAAGTTTAAATCCCTACCTGTTATACTAAAGAAGATAAGACTACTCACTAGCTTATTTATGTGTATAACATTTTATCATGATCCTTTATCCGCTATTTCAATATAATCCCATCAACTAATGTTTTACTATTCATCTCGATATCCAAGGGTCTATTTGGTAGACAGTTCGAAATTTTGTTTTATGTTTTCAGATTTACTAAATTAAGAAAATATGTGTTGTGGGCAGTCTAGATTCTATTTTTTTAAAATTGTTTTTAAATTTTATGACCCAAACATACAAATTCCTAAAGCAATATTTTTATGCTTTCAATGTATTCGTATTTTAAAATACAAAATCATATTAAAAATATATTAACAAAACATAAAATTTTAGGTTGTAAATTAAATTATCCATGTTAAGTTAAAATATGTATTATATATACTATATTATAAACTATATGATATTACAAAATAATAATTAAAAAAATAACATAAAATAAGTTCATAAATAAATTAGTAATAGTTTATATTAAACTCAATATTTAGTGATTATCTTTAATTAGTTGTATGATTTATAAATACATTATTAAATACATTTTAAAAATTCGTTTATATTGAAATTTAATTTATGAATCTACTACTAAATACATATTCGAAAACATAAAATACAATTTTACTTTCGAATTGTCTACCAAACAGATCTTAATTTTTTTAGTTTTTTCCCCCTAATTTTGGCAATTAATGATTGGTTTAAAATTATACATAATTTTTTAAAAAAGGGCAAAGAATTTAGAAGAGAAAGAAAGTGAGGGTACAGAGGAGGAATATTTATCTAATTATATAAAAGGTTGATAAAAATATGGAATAAAAGTAATGAGAAGTAGTTTCAATTTCGCAATGGCTTTTTTTGGTTAACAGAAAAGAGAATATTTGTAAGCAAAGTGGACATGTAATTTTTATTTATTTTAAAATAAAAATAAATAAATAAATAAAAATATTTTAAAGGATAAAACTGCTAAAAATATTTAAAAAGATTATTAAAATATCATCGTCTATCTGCAATAGTTCACAGTTTATCATAGATAGACATTTAAATTTTGTTATATTTATAAACATTTTAGTTATTTTTTTATATATCTGAAAACAATCTTGGATAACATCCGAAAAATAGATTTTTTAAAAATAATATAAAATAAATAAAAATCTATTCACCACTGCGCCCACTTGATTGATTGAAGTTAAGTCGACCAAGTGAGCCAGACTCCACCAAGTAATGTTAAATGGACCCAACCAAAAGGAAAAAGGAAAAACCTTTTAATATAACTATCTTATATAGTACATCATATAAATCCTTTTTTTTTTTTTTAAATTTTCCTTTACTTTTGGAAATATGGAATTAAATTAAATTTTTATATGTTTCTTCATTGTTGATAACATTGATTAATGAAAGGCATAAAGTGGGACTTTTATGTTGTGCTATTTTATTAACTATTTATATAGTATCAATAATATAGATACAATTTTTTGTAGCTCTTTTAATCTAACTCTTGAATTTGATGGGTTTAGCTTCATTATTGTTGTTGTTTTGTGTTTAGAGTGACTTAAACCTAGTAGTTATTTTGTTGTCAAGTTTGGGTTTGTGAATTATGTTATAGGACATTTCGAGTTATTTGTTCTACATTTTATTATTCATCTCTTATCGGTTTTACTTTAGAATTTTGTGGGGATTAAGGATGAGAGAGCATATATGCAATTTAAAATTGTCAAAGGTGTGTTCTACAATTATAGTACATGTATATTGAGGAAGCTATCTCAAACACAAACTAGTAGAGATATGTTGTTTTTCTGTAGAGAATCTATGTTTTAACTAGTAAATGAGGATTGAAGTTATGACAAAATTTTATCCCTTAGCTAAACATGGACAGTGAATACATTTTCTTCACAATCCCACTTCCACTCATTTTTCTCTCTAAGTATATGTATACTTTTTTCTATAAAGAGAAATTTTCATTCGAAATAACATTAATATAAATTTTCCAAGATAATTTATTTTATTTAATCATGATAATGATAATAATGATGATAATATATTGACATGTGGATTAGGAAGAGAGTTGTTTCGAAATCGACAATTAAAGAATACAAAAGAACGTAAAAAGAAATAGAGAAGATCGACACACTGATTTACGTGGTTCACTAACAATGTGTTAGCTACGTCGACGGGGCAAAGGGAGAACAATATTATTAGAGAGAATGTTACAGTAGGATTAGAGAGTTTATATAGTGCATTTCTCTAAACTCTAAGTGTAGAAGGAAAAGATTTAAATAATTAAATATATCAAATACCGATTCTAATTAGGTGTAGCATTCAATGCATTCTAACAAATCTCCATCCTGATTTGAAATCTTCTAAATCAATTCTGATTAGGATTCAAGGCGTTCCAACAAATCTCCATCTTGACTTGAAATCTCCTAAACCAATTTGGATTAGAATTCAATACATTCTAATTAGAATTGAATGAAATCTCTACCTTGACTTGAATTCCAACAAATCTCTATCTTGATTTGAAATCCCCTAAATCAATTATGATTAGGATTCAAGGCGTTCCAACAAATCTCCATCTTGACTTGAAATTTTCTAAACCAATTTGGATTAGAATTCAATGCATTCTAATTAAAATCGAATGAAATCTCCACATTAACTTGAATTCCAACAAATCTCCACCTTGAATTCTACACCTAATTGGATTTGGTATTTGATATATTTAATTATTTAAATCTTTTCCTTCTCCACTTAGGGTTTAGAGAAGTACACTATATAAACTCCCTAACTCTATAAGCATTATTCGATAGATTCTATATTTTCTGAAACATCCTCTCTAATAATATTGTTCTCCTTCTGTCCCGTGGATGTAGCTAACACATTATTAGTGAACTACCTAAGTTAGTATGTCAATCTTCTTTATTTCTTTTTACATTCTTGCCATATATCTTTAATTGTCGAACAGATGCGAAATTTCAAAAAACCCCTAACAAGACTTTGATACTAGTTTGTTACGAAATTGAAAATTAAAGGATACAAAAGAATGTAAAAAGAAATAGAGAAGATCGACACACTGATTTACGTGGTTCACTAACAATGTGTTAGTTACGTCTACAGGGTAGAGGGAGAACAATATTATTAGAGAGAATGTTACATAAAATATAGAATATGCTAAATAATGCCTATAGGATTAGAGAGTTTACATAGTGCACCTCTCTAAACCCAAGTAGAGAAAGAAAAAAAATTAAACAATTAAATACATCAAATACCAATTCTAATTAGGTGTAGGATCCAAGGCATTCCAACATGAGCATCGATGAGACCTTCGAGTAGCTAATTTTAGGTTTTAGCACTTTCGTTGTAGAAGTACCTCTTTCTGACGCTAAGTGTCATGATCATGCTTGTCCAGGGCGTATTGCCCATGACCGCATGTCCGTCCCCACCTCTTTTTACTATGTTTTCATTGTATGTATTTCCTTTTGCTAGGTAGTTTTCTTTATATGTACTTTTTTTAGTGTGTGACCGTTTGCCCATTTCCATATACAAGGGTGCAGATGTGTTTTTGTTCAGAATTCTTTATATAGGGGTAAGACTAATCATCATATCTTCATACCAGTGAGTTGTTTGCTATAAAGTCGTGTTGTTATTTATTGCTTTCTAGCTATACAACTAATGTTCATTATTTACACATGCTTTCAAATGTTTGCGAAAACCTTTTCCTCTAAACCCGTTTTCTAAAATATTTTCTCAAGAATGGGGGTGGAAGTTGTAGAAACGGACATTGTGCCATCAACTATTCAAATTTAGATTGGCTGACTTGTTTGAGGGCAAGAACAAGTGCCACACAATCGCCTTGAGACCCTTACGAAGGTGCGATTGTGACCGTTGGTATCAGAGCCAAGTCAGCTCGCGGAAGTGAGAAGTTGTGATCATGTTTGCTACAAAACAGTTGGGCAAGTCCTATGTTGACCGGTTGGTCAAGATAAAAGAGCAAATGCTCTATCTAATAGAAGTCTCTGATCAGGTTTGGTTCCTAAAAACTTGGTTACAAGAAGTCGTTGACAAGACCGATAAAATCGACGCGGTCGCTGGCCGCTTAGATGGGATGCCTGTCAGGAAATTGTTGACAAGGGTTGAGACCCTAGAGGCAAAAGCTATGAAAACTAGGCCTCTCGAGCGTAGGGATGGTTCGTTAGACTTTGTTGCCCCTATTGAAGAGCGTGTCGAAGAACTAGACAGCTTGCAGAAAGCGATAATTCAGATGGTGATTAAGTTATCCAAAGACTTTTGAGACGCCATTGATGTCATCTGAGCAGAGATTGTGGACATTAGTGCAAGAGTTAATCTCACCATGAGAATGGTGGGAAATCAAGCCCCAATCGGAGGTACAGTCCAATTCAATAAGGTGAAAGTACCCGAGCCTAAGCCTTTATATAGGGCTCACGATGCGAAAGTGAAGGATCTCTTACCGAAGAGTTCCATGAGCGTGTTCGGATCGCTCCAATTTCACAGTGACCGAAAAACACAATATATATTCAAACGCACAATTATGAAAACGAACAGTCAATTAAAGGCATGCTTTGAACAAGAAATAAATGAGAGAGAGAGTTGTCATACCAGTTGAAGACTTTTTCAAACTTCGGAACTCAATACAGCGGAAATCTCTACCCGATCAACCAATGCTCGAACAACTGCAAAAACACGAATGCGCAAGACGACACCACCAGAAAAGAGCCCCAGGTATTCTCGGAATGAGAACCCAAAGCGTGGTCTTTGGTGAATTTGGTAGAGGAAGGAGGACGAACGGATCGTGTAGGTGATAAGCAAGTGGAAGGGAAAAAGGCGCTATCATATAGCACGATGCTTATCGTTTAGGAGAAACTACACGATTGTGTAGGTTTTACTGAACGATCGTTTAGGAAATGGTATACGATCGTTTAGCAAATTCGGCACACACTACGATCGTTTAGGGAAGCTATTCGATCGTGTAGAAACTAGTGTGCAATCATTTAGGCGTGAGGTGGACGATCGTTTAGGCGGAGAATGACTATCGTATAGGCTCTCGATTTACTTAAGCGATCGTTTACGATTCACCAGCACGCTATTCTATTTCTTTTCGGATGACTACGACGAACTATTCAAAAATGAAAACAATTTTCATTTTAATTTATAAGTTACAATAACCGATGTTGCCTCACTAACCCACGTTCGAACGTGAAAAATTGGATTATTTATCATATAATTAAGCAATTAATTAATATTAATAAATATAGTTATATTATATTTTTACCTTATAGTTTGATATCACATATCTACTATAGTATTTTCTCCTCTACTTGATATAAATCATATTTATATCTAATTTCCTCTAAAATATTGTATCTCATACATTTAGCCAATTATATCATATACAATTAACCAGTCCAATTATATCATATATAATCAAATTTCCTCTTGTTAATTTGAACATTTCAAATTAACCCAAACATTAGTTCTCAACTTTATCCAACTTACCTAGGAGACCTAATGGATCTGTGGCTCGAAGCTCCAATGGTCCGTGAATAGCTAACTAAACTCTTTAGCCACGAGATCCACCATCTGTTAACTGTCAAGCATTTCACTAAAGACCAATAGCTGAACTCTTCTTACCACAGATATATTTATGTATCCATCGGATATAACCAATCATGAGTACGATAACCCTTCACAGATACTTGTAAGTACAGCTAGACCAAATTACCGTTTTGCCCCTGTAGTTACATCTCACTCCTTAAGTACCACTGATTCATCTAATGAACAATACAACATAGTCCAACTATGTGTGAACACCTCTCGGGCTAAGAGAAGGTGTGTGGTACCACATTGTTCAAGCCTCAGAATCAGCCCTTAAGGGAGCTATCTATCTACTTACCCCTACCTCGGGGAAGAAGTGAATTCCATCTTGTGTAGTTGAGTCCCAGCTCCCAAATCAGACGAATCCCCAAAATGGTAGGTTTGAATCGGCGACCTGGCCACTCGTACCCATACAAATCAAAGGACTACCCTCAATGGCAGGAGTCCACAACTCACTCAGGATTGAGGTCATGTTACCTATGGTCATCCTAGTGAAGTGAAGTCTCTATCATGAACGGTGTTATATAACGAGACGTTAACACTTCGTGGTCAGGTCTTATACAAACTCTTTGTATAAGACGCCCCGCTTGCATGTCCCCAACACGAATGATCAGGATCAGATCATCCGTGACAAGTCACAACACTTGTGACCATTCCATAAAGCGGGTGGCTTCCGTAGCGTTACCAGGATAAGGTTTCCCTTCTTTATCCATATACTATATGAAGGAAATTAGAAGCGAGATTTCCGTGAGCAGCAGAAGCAAGACTATTCCAAATTACAATCATGAATCAACAAATCATTTACAGTCGACTTCAAAAAAATGGTTATACAATTACAATGCAGAAATTACAGCATGTACAATAAACTCAAATTCATAGAAAGACAAACTCTATGCACATCGGCAGAAACGTCTCCACGCTCCGTTGCGCGACTCTGATCGAACAACCGCAACCACGAGCACTCGATCTACACGTCTGCAACACTTCACGCTCGTCCTCAACGATCTCCTCGGTCATGAACTCCTCCGCAACAGCGAACGAATGTCGCGCTCGTTCTCAGCAACACGAACGGCCCCCAGAAAACTTCGACGGTGTCAAGTTGAGTCTGACACCACCAGCAAGGCGACCTTGGTATTCTAGGTGTGAGAATCTAGAAGGTGGGCTCTGTTCGGACTTGGTATGAGGCAGACGAACGGAGGAAACAACGATCGCATACACGACTGGGCAAGTGGGAGAAGGCTGAGACTTATCGTATAGGTCGATGCCTAATCGTTTAGATAAAGCTATACGATCGTCTAGCAAAAGCTGTGCAATTGTTTAGCTCGGTCTATCGCGTACAGACTCTACACGATCGTGTACCTTAGGCCAGCGATCGTCTAGCAAAGCTATGTGATCATTTAGTAAAGACTGCACGATCGTTTAGCTCGCACATGCGCGATCATTTAGCTTGTCTAGCCATCGTTTAATAAATCTGTATTTACTTGACGACTTTGTGAGTTTCTTTTCGCGGAAAGAAAACTCAAAATCCTTTTTCAAACTTTTGTAAAAACTTCTTTTCAAAATAGGAAACTATTTTCCTTTTAAACTCACGGTTACCATGATCCAATAATCACCCACTACTTTGGTTATTTAAAAGAAAAAGTATTAATTATCTAATAATTAATATTATTATAATCATAAATGATAACCAACTTATCATACTATATTTATAACCTATAGTTTTAATATTTCATCTCATGAAACATATAAACCATAGTTTTTCTATTCCATGGTACTTAATGTAAATCTCATTTACATCAGTCCTCCACTAGATGTATCTTATACATCATACCGATTATATCATATATAATCAAAATACCTCTTATCAATTTGAACATTTCAAATCAACACCAAGAACTGATCCTCAATAGAATCCAAACTACCAAGGGACCTCATAGACCTATAGATCTGAAGCTCCAACGGTACGTGAATAACTGATTAAACTCTTTAGTCATGGGATCCATCATCTGTTAACTGCCAGGCACTCCACTAAAGACCCACAACTGAACTCTTCTCACTACAGATATATTATGTGTCCATCTTAACCAATTAGCAGTGCGACAATCCTTCATAGATCGCTCATAAGTACAACTGGGCCAATAACCGTTATGCCCCTGTAGTTACATCTGTCTCTTTAAGTACCACTGATTCCTCTAATGAACATAAGTCATAGTCCTACTATAACTGAGTCTTCTCTTCCAAAGAGAAGTTGTGGCCACTATATTCAAACCTCGGAATCAGTCCTTAAGGGAGCAATCTCTCTACTTATCCCTGCTTCGGGAAAGGAGTGAATTCCATCTTATAGATTGAGTTTCCAGCTCCCAGATCAGACAAGTCCTCAAAAAGGTAGGCATGTTGAGTTGGCAATCCGGCCACTCTCACCCATACTAATCAAAGGACCGCTCTCAAAGGTAGGAGTTTCCGAAATACTCAGAATTGAGGTCGTGTCACGTATGGTCGTTTAGGTGAGATGCAAGTCTTATTAGCCTCAGACTAGAAAGACAAAGCTATTCAGGTAGAGGATGAAAATGTACAGAGGACGAAAATGTACAAGTCGAGGAAGATGAAACCCCACGAGTTGGGGCTCTCAGATTTTTAGCTGCCCTCTAGAAGAATATGGGAGAAACAAATGAATTCCAAAAAGGTAGACTGATGTATGTTGATGCTTGGGCCAACCATAGATTGGCCAAAGTAACATGGTTGACTCGGGAGCCACCCATAACTTTATGTCCGAAACAGAAGCCAGACAATTGAATCTCCGTTAGAAAGAAGGTGTAGGTAAAATGAAAATAGTGAACTCTGCGACCTTGCCTATTACAGGAATGGTAAAGAGAATAGTCGTAAAGTTGGGGGGATTGGAGTGGCCCTGTCGATTTCATGATCGTCAAAATGGATGACTTTGTTGTGGTGTTGAGGATAGAATTCTTGCTTGAGCTTTGGGTAATATCGATACCCCTCGCTAAGTGTTTAGTGATCATAGGGTCTACGCCCACTGTTGAGCATGTCGGGATCAAACAGCCGAATGGGATAATGATGATCTCGACCCTTCAATTAGAGAAGGACTTTACCCACGAGTCAGTTAAAACCACGAAAGAGAAGGCCTCTTAAGACATTCTGTGTGTCTTGGAAAAGTGTCGTATTGTCGAGTTGGAAAGTTTACACAAGTCTCTGCCTCCAAAGAGGAGGAGAAGAAGAAGAAGAAAGCCCAAACACCGAGAGTTCCTACCAGAGGACAGGGTTCGGGTAAACTTGTGCCTAGGAAAGTTTCAAAGTCGAGGACAAAAAGAACGTCGCCTCGTGAACAGCTTTAGAGGACCTTGGAAGTCATTGAAAAGGTTCGGCCTTTTAGCGGGTGCAGTTACCATCGTGGATAGAGATTCATCCTATCATCCACGTAAGTAGACTGAAACCCTATCATCCCCACTATACTGAGGAGTAATGAAGAGTGGTGATCTGTCCGACTGCCACGACGAAGAGAATGACAGAGGAATGAATCAATGAGAGACTTGCTGGAAGAAGCGACAGAGTTAGAAAACCAAGACCAAGCTGGGAAGAGTTTCTAGAGAGGTGGGAAAGCCTCCAAGACAGAGAAGTTCGTTGAGAGCACGCAGAAGACCTCAAGGAAACGGCTCAACAATTTGCTAAGTTTGAGCAGATTCGATTGACGAGGACGTCAACCAATTAAGTGGGAGAGAATGTCACGGTCAAGCTTATCCAGAGCGTGTTGCCCATGGCCGCATTCCCGCCTCCACCTTTTTTTACTATGCTTTCTTCCTATGTATTTCCTTTTATTAGGTAGTTTGTTTCCTATGTATCTTTCTTACTGTGTAACTACTCACCCATTTCCATATGCAAGGGTGACATATGTGTTTTTGTTCAAAATGCTCTATATGGGAGTAATATTATGTTGGGATTGGTGTCCTAATTCTTCTGAAGTTTCGTTGTTTGTAATTATATACATTGTTTTATGAATAAAATAACTGTTATTTCATTCTGGCATTTACTCATATCCAATAAACAAAGCTCCATGGTTATCTTATGTAAACTTAAACATATATATGTGATATACAAGTGGGTCATACATTAAGTGATAACCTAAATAGGTCTGTAGTATAAAGATTAAGGTGAGATACCTGATCCTGGTGACACTACGGATACGGCTCACTTTGTAGAGGTTTACAACTGTTGTAAACTACTACAAATGGTAGATCCTGACCATTCGTGTAGAGACATGCGAGCGGGGGTGTCCTATACAAAGAATTTGTATAAGACTGAACCACGAGATGACTAGACTTTGTATTAACGCCATTGATACTGGAGACTTACATCTCACCTAAACGACCATAGATGACACGACCTCAATCCTGAGTATTTTGAGAACTCATGCCTTTAAGGCCTTTGTTTAGTATGGGTGAGAGTGGCCAGATTGCCAACTCAACATGCCTACCTTTTTGGGGACTTATCTGATCTGGGAGCTGGGAACTCATTTACACAAGATGAAATTCACTCCTTCCCCGAAGCAGGGGTAAGTAGAGAGATTTCTCCCTTAAGGGCTAATTCCGAAGCTTGAACAAGTGGTCACAGCTTCTCTTTGGAAGAGAGGACTCAGTCATAGTAGGACTATGACTTATGTTCACTAGAGGATTCAGTAGTACTTAAGGAGTTAGATATAACTATAGGGGCATAACGGTTATTGGCCAAGCTGTACTTACGAGCAATCTGTGAAGGATTTTCGCACTACTGATTGGTTAAGATGGACACATAATATATCTTTGGTAAGAAGAGTTCAACTGTCGGTCTTTAATGGAGTGTCTGGTAGTTAACGGATAGTGGATCCCGTGACTAAAGAGTTTAGTCAGTTATTCACATACCGTTGGAGCTTCGAGCTACAAGTCCATAAGGTTCCCTTAATAGCTCAATGGATTCAAGTTGAGGACTAGTTCTTGGTGTTGATTTGAAATGTTCAAATTGACAAGAGGTAATTCGATTATATATGATATGATCGGTATGGTGTATGAGATACATCAAATGGAGGATTAATGTAAATGAAATTTACATTAAGTGCCATGGAATAGAAAAAGAGCTATGGTTTATATGTTTCATGAGATGAAATATTAGGTTATAAATATATTATGGTAAGTTAGTTATCATTAATATTTATAATAATATTAATTATTGGATAATTATCTCTTTTTCTCTAATAACCAATTGAGTGAGAGGTTATTGGTAGTTTCATGATAACCGTGAGATATAAGGAAAAATGTTTTCTTAATTTTAGTAAGAAAAAAGAAGAAAAAGTTTTGCAAAAGTGTTGTTTTGAGATTTATATTCTTGGAAAGTTCTCACGAAGAAGTTGTCAATTCAATAAGATTTACTAAGCGACAGCTTGGAGTTAGCTAAACGATCGTGGAGTGTTCTTAAGCGATAGACACTCAGCTAAGCGATGAGCTAAACGATCGTATAGCTTTTGCTAGACGATCACATAACTTTTCTCAAACGAATGGGCATCGACCTATACGATAGGTTGTTCCATCTTCCACTTGCTCAATCATTTACACGATCGTGATTCCTCCGGTTTTCTGCCTTAAACCAAGTCCACACAGAGTGTACCTATGGATTCTCACATTGAGAATACCAAGGTAACTTTCTTAGTGGTGTCATACTCAACTCAACACTGTTGAGGTTCCGTGGAGGCTATTCGCTGTGTTCGGGGTGTTCATGACCTTGGCGATCGCTTAGTTCGAGCGCACGGTGTTCGTGTAGTATAGCTGTCGTATTGAATGAGCGTTTGTGTGTTGCTGTGTTGCTGTGATCGAGCGTTTGTAATCAAGGAACTCGAAGACGAGTCTACAAAAGTGTGCTGATTCTTGTCCTTGATCTTTTGTATAGCATGCTGTAATTTCTATATTTTAGCATAACTATATGTTTCCATTTGTGATTGTAATTGTAAAGTTCATATACAATTTTAATTTGGAATGATCCTTCCGCTGCTCATGGAAATCCTCGTATTCGATTTCCTTTAGACTAATCATCATATCCTCATACCAGTGAATTGTATGCTATAAAGCCGTGTTGTTGCTTATTGTTTTCTAGCTGTATGATTAATGTTCATTGTTTACACATGCTTTCAAACGTTTGCGAAAATCTTTTCCTCTAAACCTGTTTTCTAAAACCTTTTCTCAAGAATGGGGTTGGAGGTTGTTAGAGATGCCCATTGTGTCATCAGCTATTCGGATTTGGATTGATTGACTTATTTGAGGGCGAGAACAAGTGTCACATAATTGCCCCAAGACCCTTACGAAGGTGCGATTGTGACATTAAGCGCATAAGGCACTCAAAGAAGTTCTATCCTGTTAATGCCAAATTTTGAACAATGAAAATCACGTCTGGTTTTCACGTGATAGCTATAGTACATTTGTAATTCGAGGAAGAGAGAACCTACAAAGCAAAGAAAAAAGGCTTCAATGCCAAAGTCGATATGGGAACTTTATAATGGAGAAGAAAAAGTCAGAAATTTTTTAGATCCAGATCCCAAATTAAGTTACCTCATATGAAGTTATAAGAATGTATTTTTATATGGAGAATGAGATAAATTTATCTATTCCTTTTATGATAAGGATGAGATGACTTTTTTTTCTAATCCTAATAAGTTAGGATTAGATATGATAAAATAACTAATTAGCTAGCACTTGAACTTATATGAATTAAGTTCATTTTATCTTGTATTTATCTTCACTTATCTTTTTCTAATTTTTAGTTAATTTCGTCTGGCCAAAATTCATCCACAACATACCTTATTGAAACGAGAATAACACTTTTATCCCAATCAACCCCCTAGTGAGTGGATGAGAAATCAACTCTAAGTTGGTTTTAGCTTGCCTTGCAAAACTTTAACTTTGACTTTCTAGGCTAGAATAGAAGTAGACTTGACAGAGGCAAAAAGTAGTTGTGAAATCAATTATTTTGTTTTATTTTATTTTATTTTGTCTTTAGAAACACATGTCTTAAGAAACTTACATGTTACTCTTTGTATGTTATGGAGTCTCCACTCCATGCTTGAAGCTAATTGCATGAAGCACAAAGGAGATGGAGAGGCTTGACAAAGCAACCAGTAAGAGGAAGAGGAAGTACGAAGTAGTGAGTCTCTTGAAGGAAAATACTTAGGTACATTCGGACATCATTTATCTTTATGCATCCTATCAAATTATTCAATCATAACTTGTTAGGTGGCAAATTTTGTTTTTTCCTTTTTTGAAATATTTTAATATTTTTTAGATGTGAATATTGAAAATAGATGCACAAAGATGGATGATGTTTAAGATGTATCCAAATATTACTCACGAGAAAATAACTCTATTCAATCCACAAAATTACTATAATTATTAATTATACTAATAAATATGGAATAATTCTCCATAGAAAAATATGATTCCTGAGAAATTATATGGAAACTTTTGCATGAATGGAGAACTAAATGGAGGACAAAGAAACCACTTCTCATCCCCTCTTCGTGAAATCCTTATCAACCAAAACCAAGATTCAACGAATATCTACACATTTCTTTTATTTCTAAATATCTATTTAGAACCAATCATATCATGTTAATATTGTTATAATTATATATGTTACTATCTTGTTGTTATAGTTTTAATAACATGCCCTAAAAGTCAATCTAAAATTAATCCAATGAATAAGTCATCTATTTTTTTAGTACAAAAACTAAAAGATGAATGATCGTGTTGTGAGTGTCCATCCCATTTGTTACACGAGCAAAAATTTATTTTTAAATTTATATTTTATGAACTCAAAATATTGGTTAATATGTTTGGCCCAGTTGGGGTAATTTTTGAGTTGACCCATTTGAAAGCTTTAGGTTTTCTTTTATGTGCTATGGGTATGATCTAAGGAGGAAGAGAGTGAAAAAAGAGGTAGAAAATTGAAGAGAAAGACAGATATTGTGCAGTTCGATTTTTTAGCGGTAGCTTCTACAAAGTTATCGATTGCTAGAGTTTGAACCGTTGGATCGTGCTGAAATTGGATCAGTCTGTTCAGGACACATAGAGTATCACTTTGAATGGTTGGATCTTTGTTTGGAGCTCGGGTTTGTCTATAATCACTGCTGAACAAAATCTATAAAATTGGGTGATTTTTCATTTTTTTTATTTCTCAAGTGTCATCTCTTATGTATAAAACTGTTGGTGGGTAGTGAATCTTTGTATGACTTATTTGGGTTATTTTTCCTCAATTTTATCATAATAAGAGAAGTTGACAATGGTGAACTTCTCACAAATCTCTTGGTTTTTACTTTCACATCGAAAGGGTTCTCCACATATAATTCATGTGTGCTCTTTGCTTTTAGTCTTCCAAAATTTTATGGTTTATTGTTGTCCATTATTGATTGATTGTTTCGTGATTATTTGATGATTAATTTGTGATGTTTTAGAGTACAATTATTTGTTGATTGTCTGGGACAAGATCTTAATGGTTTATTCATATATTGTTTGACCTATCAGCTTGAACCTCTAAATAAGTCATCTATTACTTTCCCTCAAGCTCAAAGTTTAAACTAATAGCAAATGGAAAAAGTAAGTAGAAATCTAATAGAAAAATAGGCCCCAACGAAAGGAAATAAAGGTTATATGCATGTTTTCATTTAGTCTAATAATATTCAAGGTTTTTTTTTTTTTTTTTTTTTTTTTTTTTTTTTAAAAAAATTTAGTTTCAATTGTATTAAAATGTGATCGATTTTTTTTTATCATAATTATTAAGGTAAATATCAATTTATATCCCAATTTTGGGAATTGTATCAATTTAAATCTTAAACTAAGAATTATATTCATTTAAACCTTCAATTTTGGCACGGTATCAATTTAAACCCTAGACTTTGGGATTTTTATTAATTTAAATCCCAAATCAATAATTATATCAATTTAAACGTTGAAATTTCATAAGTGTAATAATTGAAATCCTAAACTTTCATAAATATATCAATTTAAACCTTAAACATTCACAAATGTATCCAAATAAAATATAAAGGAGTTTAAGTTGATACAGTTTTGAAACTTCAGGGTTTAAATTGATACCATTATTAGTTTAAGGTTTAAACTGATACAATCTCCAAAATTCAAAGATTAAATTGATAAATTATTAATTTATGATTTAAATTGATACAATATCTAAAGTTTAAGAATATAAATTGATACCTTTCCTAACTGTTATTATTATTTGCAAAGATATTTAATTGCAAACGAAAAGAAAAGTTCATAATATGAAGTCAAAACACAAACAAACCGTATATGATTGACATAAATGGGAACAAAATCTCATAACCTAATTTTGAAAATTGTGCCCTTGACCTATATTATGATTTATGTATTTCAAAACTACTATTTTTTTTTGTAGACATCTATTAAAATATTAGATGGAAATTGAAATTTGAAACACGTCAAGCTTTATAATTAGTCAATATTTCGTATTCAATAGGTCCATAACTTTTTAATTTGATATTTAATACATCACTAAATTTCTAATTACGTATCTAATGAGTAATTGACTTATTATCTTTATAATTTTCAAATATATATCTAATTAATTTTTAAAACCTCATAATATATCAATGACACAAAGTTATAAACTTAGGAACCATTGACACACAATTGAAGTTGAGCTTTCTACATATATAGTTAAAATAAATAGGTTTAATTACATAATTGTCTACACTTCTTTATTTTTTACATGAATGGCCTGATGTGTTATTATTTTAGACAAAAGTTTGGGCAATTTACTTTCTTTAAGTCCTCCTTACCATTTAATCTTTTTTTTAAAGAGATAAATATTAATATTAATATTAAAATATACATGTAAAGAAAATTTCTCGTAGTTATAAATTTTCCAAAATGATATTCTTTTAAAAACTAAGACATGATAGAAAAGTTTTTCAAAAAATTCATAAACTGTTTCCCTCATAAATAAAAGCAATAATCAACAAGAAGCTTTGAAGGAGAAAATAAGATACATTTTTATATATACATCAAAAAGTATTTTTTTATATATCGGGATTTTCTAAAAATAAATCAAGATAAATTTGATAAATGCATTAACATGACCATTTGTACATTATATCATCTTATATACCGAACAATATATGTGATGTATATTTCAATGTTTTTTTTTGCACGGTATATTTCATTATATTTGTAAACATATTAAAACATAAATCATGGTATCATCAACATATATTTGAGACCTCAATGGAGAGGTGATCGATTTTTAGTCAATTATATGGAATAAAATCTTTTATAATGAAGAAAATATCAATTTAAAGTATTCTTCATTAAATGATGTCTATCGAAATTAATAAATAACAAAAACAAAGTCAAATTAAAAAATTATTTTAATAAGAAAATAATTAAACCCCGTTTGGCAACTATTTTGTTTGTTGTTTTTGTTTTTGAAAATGACAATACTTCTACCTCAAAATTTATTCTTTTGTTATCTATTTTTCACCAATGATTTAAAAAACAAGCCAAATTTTGAGAATTAAAAAAATAGTTTTTAAAAAGTCATTGTTTTTAGAATTTGACTAAGAATTTAACCATTGTATTTAAAGATGTAAATAATTGGAAGAAATATAAAAATATAGGTTTAATTTTCAAAAACAAAAACAAAAAACTAAATCATTATCAAATGCTATCTAAATATTTTTTTAAAAAATAGATAATGGTGAAAAATGTTAATCTGATTCGAAATTAAACCTCACAACTCAAAGTTCGAAATAGCCCAAACTAAAGTTAACGTAGCTACCATTGTGTGGGGCCCAAATAGTGGCGGCGTCATGTCGCGTCTCCGGTACGGCCAACCGTGGGGCCGACCAAGTTCGATGCCGGTTGGGGCCCTCACGGACTCAGTGGCTCACAAAACACCCCAAATATGTGAAATTAAATTACGATAAACAATCCGTTGCCTATGCTTCTTGGGCCCCACCTTTTCTCCATTCCATTTTCTTTTATATTTTTGTTATTCTTTTATTAAGGGTTTCTTTTGCTTTTCCATCTGCCAATTGGATTTTAATATTTAACAAAAACCTAGAACACGGGGCTACGACCCATAGTATCGAAGTAGAGATGTCCACGGGACGGGGCGAGATCGGGGATGTCATTCCCCATTTTCGTCACTGCTCTCCATTTCATTTCCCATCCCTGTGAAATTTCCCACGGGGATCGGGTTTCCTGCAGGGAATTTTTCCCTTATTTTTTTAAAATCAATTAATTTAAATCACTAATGTAAATAAATTTTAATTAAATAATTAATTTTATCACTAAATTGTTTATTATGGTTAGTTTTATACAATTTGAATTTAAAAATAAATTCTTTAAATTTTGGCTTAAAAAAAGGTAACTATGTTTTTTAGTAGAAAAATAAACATAAATCAAATTATCGATATATATAATCTAAATCTAAATTTAAATATTAAATTTAAACATATTCATCATCTTTCCTAATGAATAATCAAATTTGAAATTTAAATGTAATATTTATATAATAATTATAATATAACATTAGATAACTATACTAAATAAATATGTAGAAGTTAATCGGGGCGGGGACGGGGAATGCATTCCCTGTCCCCACTCGCAGGAATTTTTTTTCCTTTACTTCCTCCCCCATTCCCCGCCTCATTCGAGGCGGGACCCCACAGAGTCCATCTCCGTGAAGAAATTGGACATCCCTATGTCGAAGGTTCAGATCCCTCCTTGTTCACAACCGGTCAAAAAAGGAAGGACTTTTCCCTTTAGGTAGGAAAATCATGATCGGGATAGCAAACCCAAAACTATGGAACTTGGGTGTGGGTCTTTTGTCAAAATGGAATGACCTTATCTTTTGATTTTTTCTTTTTCGTTAATGAGTTAAGGGCGAGGTTCTGTTATAAATTAAGTATAGTATACCCAATCTGAATTAGCATATTTTTTGTTTTTCACTTCGTAATTCTTCCTCAACAAGGCTCGAGCAGAACAACAGAGTAAGTATAAGTATTAGTAGAATATGAACACATTTTTTCGTTTAAATCTTATTTTAGTCCCTAAATTTTGAATCTTGTTCTATTTTGGTCCTTAAACTTTAAGAACCATTTTTTTTAGTTCTTAAATTTTTTAAAAAATATTTATTTTAGTCCATACTATTAAAATTATGTAACTCTAATAGAAATGTAAAAGAGCTTGTATTTTTGGACAATTAAACTCTAAATGTATTAAGCAAGATGAAGATGAAAGTAAAATTCTAACAAACAACACATCAAAATATTGAACGATCAAAATTTTGAATTAAAAATATCTTTTATATTATCTCACTTTACCACCTTATTCAAAAATTAAAATTATAGATTTTTGTAGTGTAGTCATCTAAAATACAAGTCACCTTGCTATTTTGTTAAAAAATGAACAAAATCTTAATATAGTGAATACCAAAATAAATACTTTTAAAAGTTTAGAGACTAAAATGATCATTTTTAAAAGTTTGAGGACTAAAATAAAATATTGTTTAAAGTACCAGAACCAAAACAATATTATTTTTTTTTAATTTTTATTTTTTAAGAATAACATAACTCAGTTTTTCAACTTAGTCTTGTCTGCAATGAAATATATTTCGATTATTCAATAAAATAGAACAACTTGAAAGTAAATGAACTTAGTCTTTCATTCCATTCAATTTTTCTTTACATAATGAGTCTAATGACCACAGTTCTTTTTCTTTTTTGCTTGACAGACCGTGATGACCTAAGTTAAAATTTTACCCTTTTTTTTTAATTAAGTTTATTTCATCCACATTTCTTATTATGATTTATATCTTTACTATGTACAATGGTTGGATTCTTAAGCAAATTCTAAAATAAAAATAACTTTTGGAAAGTTACTTTTTTAGGTTTCAAATTTTGGCTTGGTTTTTCAAACCATGGATAAAAAGTAGATAACAAAAGAAAAAAAATTTGGAGGTGGAATTAGTGTTCATATGTTTAATTTTGAAAAAAAAAAAAAAAAAACAAAAACCAAAACCAAAATGGTTACCAAACAAGGCCTTAATTCACTATAAGAATTTGGACATTTTTCAGACAATGGAAATCGTCGGTAAAAGTTTAAAAAACTATTGGCAAGACCTATCCTGACTCGGGAAAGCACTGTCGGGGAAACCTTTCCTGACCCAAAAAAGTCATGTAGTAGGAAAAAAAGATATCTCTATGGATCAAGGATGGGGACTTTTTGCCGACCCTAAACAAAACCGTCAAGATAAATCCTTTCTCTCGACAGTAAAAATAAATTACAACTGTCGGGATATGTCAACTTATGCTAAGGTTTCTTTTGGCATCAGGATAAGTCATTTCTCCCGACGATAAGAGTGAATTACAACCGTCGGGATAAGTCATTACTCTCGATGGTAAGAATAAATTACAACCGTCAGGAAAAGTCAGCTTATGCCGAGGTTTATTTTGGTCCTTAGGATATTGCTACTTATCCCGACTCTTTCTCTACGATACTACCATCGACAAAAGTTAACATTGAACTATTTTAGGGTGAAATTACACTTTTTCCAACCCTAGACCGTCGGGATATAAGTCATTAACTTTTTTCTTTATTTACTGTATTTTATATCTATATTTTTAATTTTTTTACAAATGTCATACCTGTTTGAATCTTACAAATATCAAATAAACTATAATAATTTTATGTTGGGCTTGATATGAGAATTATGGACTGGATTACATAGACTGCACTTGATCTTGGGCTTTGACAATGCACAGGCCCTAAACGAATACCGGATACCACCTTACTTCTTCACACAAACACAAAACAATGTGCTGAAAGCACAATCCGTATGATGAAGGATCTCGACCTTACACTTTGATGGCTGAGATTGGAGCTTGACACTTCTGCAGAATGTACACTTCGAATGACTATCTTTTCTTTTCTTTTTGCAGAGAAAAACGAGAGAAAAGAAAAGAGAGAACCGGAGGAATGTTGCCGAAAATCGCAGAGGGTGATGAGGCTTCAGTAGTCTAGGCGAAGGGATATAACCTAACTGTCTTGTGTCTAGTTATACCATGCTATCTGCAAAAAACATTAAACTCCTCTGCATAGTACTCAAGTCCATTATCAATTCTTAGACACTTAATTTGACAATTAGACAATTTTTCAACCATAATCTTCCATTCTTTAAATTTTTCAAAGACTAAATCCTTAGATTAAGGAAATAGATCCAACTTTTCTTTGAGTAGTCATCAACAAAGGTTAAGAAATATATGGCTCCACTTAAGGATTGAAAAGGTGAAAGACCCCATAGGTCCAAATGCACATAGTTAAGGATGGCCTTGGTTGTGTGCTGAGCCTTCACAAAACTCTGCCTAGTAGCCTTTCCTATTACACAATGTTCACAAAAGGATAGGCTACGATGAACTCCCTTAGGTAGAATACCTTGGTTGGCAAGAGCTTGTAGACCTTTGGCACTAATGTGTGAGAGTCTTTTGTGCCATAGATCTCCTTCAGTAGGCTGATTTTAAGTCACAATCAAAGCTGAGTGAACTTTATTTACTCCTTGAAAAACATACACTCCATTAATCTTCACCCCTCTAAGGATAGGCTTACCATTCTTCAACACTTCACAGTAACCTTCTTTGCCTCTGTATTCACATCCAATAGAATCAAGCATGCCTGGTGAAATTAGATTTCTCTTAAGCTTAGGCACAAGTCTGACATTTCTTAAGAGATTGACTGTTCCATCTTCTAGCTTTAGTGAGACTGAGCCAATCCCAACTACTAAACATGAGTTATTGTTTTCCATGTAGACAGATCCTCCATCCAACTCTCTGTAGGTACTAAACCAGTCTTTATGGGGTGTCATGTGGAAAGAACACCCTGAATCTAGAACCCAATCTAGGTTCTTATTAGCTTCTTCTTCTACCTTACAATTAGAGGTAGCCAAATCATCAGAATAAAAGTAAGAGTGCTCACAAACTGAGGCTTCACCTGACTGATTAGGTTGGACTTTGGGTTGTGGTTGTGATTGCTTATTTTTCTACTCATTTTTTCACTTCAAAGTTGTGCAATCTTTGATTAAATGTCCAAGTTATTTTTTCAATACTTGCATCTGACCTTGGACTTCTCTTTCCCTTCTTCATTTGAGCTCTGTTTTCCTTTTTCCTTATTGTTCTGTTTTGACTTGCCCTTTACAAACAAGCCATATGTACTAAGCTTGTCTTCTTTGCTAGTAATCAGCTCAATTTCTCTGATTTTTAGAGCAGAAATTATGATGTCAGCAATTAGGGAATCTCTCCCATAATTTAGGGCAGTCTTCACTTCTTTATAGGAATCCGACAATGAGTTAAGAAACACAAATCTCTTCTCCTTGAGTCTTGAATTCAGTAGTTATTCTCTTGAAATCATCTAGATTCTTTGTTAAAGACTTAGAAACACTCATCTTGAAGGTAAAGAACCTTTCCCTTAGGAAAAGTTTGTTGGGCAGATTTTTAGTCTTATATAGCTCATTCAATTTGCTCAACATCTTAAAAGCTGTCTCTTGATCAATCACTTGCCTTAGGATACTATGAGACAAGTTTAAAACCGGTGTTCTCTGAGCAATTAACTCCATGTTTTCTTTTTCTTCTTCTGTTGCTGTGCTTGGCAGCTTAGCTGGATCTTCTAGGGCCTCATGAACCTTTGTTGTCCCAAGATAGCCTTAATTTTGGCTTTTCACAAACCAAAATCGCCTTTCCCATCAAATTTCTCAATGTCATACCTTGCTACTGCCATATCTATTTCAAATTTCAACTAAAAGACTCCAAGATTTTGCTTCTTTTGAATCTTGACTAATCTTGAAGCTTTCTTGCAGGCTCTGATACCACTTGTTGTGCTTGATATGAGAATTATGGGCTGGAAATTACACAGACTGCACTTGATCTTTGGCTTTGATAATGCACAGATCCTAAACGAATACCGGATACCACCTTACTTCTTCACACAAACACAAAACAATGTGCTGAAAGCACAATCTGTGTGATGAAGGATCTCAACTTTACACTTTGATGGCTGAGATTAGAGCTTGACACTTCTGCAGAATGTACACTTCGAATGTCTATCTTTTCTTTTCTTTTTACAGAGAAAAACAAGAGAAAAGAAAAGAGAGAATCGGAGGAATGCTGCCAGAAATTGTAAAGGTCGATGAGGCTTCAGTCGTCTAGGCGAAGGGATGTAAAGCTGGAGGTCGTCTAAACGATAAGGGATGAGTCGTCTAGACGATGAAGGCTTTATTGAAGATTGTCTAGGCGATGGGGTTCTAGACGATGGTCGTCTACACGATGGGGTTGCAGAAGTAAACGATCGTTGGCTAAAAGCTAGATGATTGTTGGTTAAAAGCTACATGATCGGTGGATCAAAGGTACACGATAGATGAAGACAATTGGGAAGAAGATGAACACGATGGTTTTACGTAGTTTGACCAATGAAGGCCTACGTCCACAGAGAAGCTGACGGGAGTTTTTTATTCACCTACAAGATAAGTTTTGATCACTCAGTACAATATTCACTCTATCTTTTTACAATTAGTTACACAATGTATTTAAAGGTAGCTTGAATGTAACAGATTTGTAACTGATTGAAGTTATTTTCACCTTTCTATATAACATTTTACAAATAAACATGTTTGAATCTTAAGAATTTGTCAAGTAAACAACTACTAATACTATTTTTCTTAAATATAAGATAACATCCACAAATCCTTAACTCCGAAATAACATTACATAATAACAAACTACCTACAAAAAACAATTCTACAACCTAACTGAGCTTGTCGGAAGATGCATCTTCAACATAAATCTCGAGATACCTACAAAATACAAATTTAAATAAGTTTAATACTCAATATACCATATACCAATCTCGAAATGAATATAAAACTTAAAACTCAACTAAGAACATTAATGAATAACAAACCAACTCGAATTTACATATTGCAATCTCAAAATCAATATAGAACTTAAAATCCAACTTAAAGTTAATCATAATTATACATTTACCCCTATACCAACTTTAAACCCAATATAAGAACATTAACAAATAAAACCCACTTTAGCTTGAAACCAACCCGTATTTACACATTTTAAAATCAAACTCCATATACAAATAACAATCTCAACATCAATATATAACTTAAAACTCAACTTAAGCATAAACATAATTAGACAATCATCCGTTCCTCCTACCTATTTTAAACACAAACTCAATATAGCATATAACCATCTCAAAATTATTCTCAATCTCCATATAGAACTTAAAACTCAACTGAGAACATTAAGTATTGAAACAAACTAATTCATATCAACATATTTGAATCTCAAAGTCAATATAAAACTTAAAACTCAGCTTGAACTCAATACTGCAGGATAACAACATACATAGTCTTCTATTAGTTTACTACGAAAGTTGAAGAGTTCATACCTAACCCGATTTATCTTTCATGAGCTGTAAGACCTACCATTGTTCTTGTGCAAACAAAAATATATATGTTATACAACAACACTAAGTTGTGAAATGAAAAAGAAGATACATATTTACATGATTATTTTGTATTATTAAGATGATCTTCTTATCTTAATTATTATCTTTCACTGTGCAAAACAAAACAAACAAATCAAGATATATACAATATTATAAACTTACAAATTAGGAGAAAAGAAAGTACCAAATATATTCTTGGACAATCGCAATGAATATATATCCACCACTTTCCATACACACATCAATTACTAATGCAACAACAAAAAGAAGTCAAACACACTGAAAAGTGAAAGAAATAAACAAGTAGAAATTAAATACACATTCATCATGAAAAAAATCTTAAAACGAAGAAGATCGTCCAAGAACATCAACGACAATCATTAAGTTTCACAAAGGAATTCCGGCATCAATTTCTATGCAAGCAAGAACATAAATCCATAAATCAACAAAACAAAATGAAAACACGGATTATTAAGCACAAAACAACTCAATCAACAACAAGTGTAAAAATGCATAAGCAAAAATAAAATAAAACGATAAGCACAGAAAGTGCGCATTTGAACAGAACAACAACCAAAACAAAGCAATAAGCAAAAATGACTATAGATATCACCAAAACCATAAAAACTCACCAGAAAATTGCCAAAAAAATGTAACAACGAGTGAAGAAGAATCAATAAGAAATAATAACTGTGGAGATAGATTAAAAAGGAAAAAAAGGACTAGAAATGGAAATGATAATGAAAATGAAAATGAAGAAGAAGAGACCGAAGATGGGAAAGGTTACTTGCGGTGAATGGCGAACGGCGGGGAGGAGAGGATGGTGAACGACAACAACTGGTGGTGAACGATGTTCTATGTGACGGTCGGTCTGTGCAGGGAGGAGAGAAACAAACGTTGGGGTTAAAGAGAAAATGTGAAAGGTCACAAGTGGGAGGGAAAATGAGGGGAAGAAAGAGGGTTATAATCAACCCTCTCCTGATGCTTAAAAAACCGTCAGGATAAGTAGTTACTCCCGATGGTTCTTTGGGTTACTATCGGAAAAGCTCTAAAAAAATTCTTATTTATTTTCTTTTTAAAAAATTGGTCCTATCCCGACGGCTTAAAAAACGGTCGGGCTAAGTACGTACTCCCGACGGTCGTTCAAACAATCGTTGGGAGATCTTCAATAAAAAAAATTCTAATATATTTTTTAAAATTGACGCGCACCCGACGGTATAAAATTCGTTGGGCTAACCAGGATCTTCCGACGGCTGTACCTACCACCATCGGGAGAACTTCAATAACAAATTCTAGTATCTTTTTTGAAATTGACCATCTCCCGATGGTCATACAATTGTCGGACGAGGTTAGTTTTCCCAACTGTATTTGGGTTACCGTCGGGATAACTAATTTATCCCGACCCTAACCAAACATCCGTCGGGAGATAATTTATTCCCGACGTCTCAGTATAAGCGTTGGGGAAAATGAGTTATCCCGACGGTTTTTCTTTCATCGAGAAAAATTTTGTCAGGAAAAACCAAAATTTTTGTTGTAACGATTTCGTTCAATATGCTTTTATTTTTGTTTATTTTAATTCTTATACTTTTTTTTATTGATTCTTTAAGTTTGAAAATATATTTTTAAAATTTTATGTTTTTTTTTTTTAAACAAATGATTTTTTCTGACCACGTTATCATACGGAAACAATTCAATATTCAAAATTATTGAAATATTTCAAGAAGTTTATTATGTGTGTAATAGTCAAGCTAGACTCACTATTCTTTTTTTTTTCTTACGACACGACAATCAAATCACTAGATGAAAATGAGAAAAATAAAATAAGAATGACCAAAACAAAGGGTAAAAAAAGAACCAAAACAATCATTTTCTTAAAAATTTAAAAACAAAATTCAAGTACAAGAATAAAAATGTAAAACTTTAAGCTTATATAACAACAAAGAATTAAACTTAAAAGCTAGTTCTTATAGTATAAATTGAATTTATATATTTTTTTAGATCACGTTTCAACATTTTTCATTACTTATGCCTAGTCTCCTTTATAGTAAGAATGCAACGGTTCTTTTCAAAGTCGAGTATGTGTGAAGGGAAGATTTAAATCCTAATCTTTTTAGTTAGTAATATATATTTTAATCAATTGAGTTATACTTAAATTGATGAAAATATATTATTATTTACCACAATTGTAGTAAAAATACTCAACTAATAATATATTTTAATGAATTGGTTTCTCTCTTCCGTAGTTGTTTGAGTTCTCTAACAAAAACTACTATTTTGAGAGCAGAAAACAAAAAAGCAATGCTTGATTTGTGTATGTGATTATCTTGATAACAAATCAAATATGTCGGCATGTCACAAAGATAAATATAAATCAAATCAAATGTTTAATTTAAAAAACCAAGTTATTTGAAAAGAAATTAGACGATATGATAACCATCCAAAATAGTTTTTTAAATATATTTTAATCAGTTCTTATCAAAAGAATTTAAATAAAAATAATTTTTTTGAAAAAAATATTTTTTTAAAGTTAATTCAATCGGGTCCTCAATATCTTAAAAATGTTATAAAAACATATGAATATAAATTATAAAGTAAAATTAAAGATTGATATTTGTTGTGTCGGTGGTCCGGTAGTATATGCCGTATCACAGGCACTGATGCTTGGTCAACGCCTTGCGGCAAGAAACCGGTGAAATCAAAACCCTTTCAACCGAAATTCACGAGACAGCCAACCGGTTTTTGTTGAACAAAGTCAAATGTCATTGCTATCTGTCCACCAACTTTTCCATTTTACATTTAAGATGTTATATTTTTTTAGATATTTTTATTGATATCTTACATATCATAACATAAGAACTAAATCAACATTCATATTATATGATAAAAATTTGATGACACATAAAAAAAGTAAAAAAAATTATTGATATTTTGTAGTTATTTACATTAACATTTCTATAATATTAGAGAATTTTATAGTTTTTTCGATATCAACGTTTTAAACCATTTAATTACCTATTCATTCTCTATTGTTCGATCAGGGTATTTGGAATGAAAATTTGCATCTATAAATTTAGTTTAATATGCCAAATCTATATTTATCGAACTTTGAGTTTGTGAGACAAATTCATAAATTTTGATCTAATCTGTTAATCCTAATCTATATATAGTCTTGTATGATATATGAGGTAGGAGCACCGAATCTCTAGCCTCAATATCAATAGCATAAATTATATGTCAATTGAGTTATGTTCATGTTAACATATTAAAATGGTTTTAACCGTATCGATCTTTTTTGTTTTAGAAAAATAGAACAATTCACTCGTTAATTATAATAAATTTTAAAATTAAATTCTACAATTTTGTAACATAAAAACTACATAAAACTTGTTTTTGTTTTTGTTTTTCTTTTTAATGAGGGATTACATTTTTCATTTTCTCCCTTTCTACATTTTTGTTCTACAATTTGCACTTTGCTCTTTTTAAATTTCCACTTTCTAAAAATATTTAAAAAATAAACTATTTACTCTATAATTATTTAAAAGTACTTCGAACGTGTAATTAAATAAACAAAAGACAAAAGACAAATCAAGAAACATTATAAAAAGATTTTTCTTCCCGATGTCCCACCGAAATTAACACATGTTACTTTTGCAAAATAATAACAATAATAGTAAAAAAAAACTAATTTTCTTTTTTATTAAAAAAAATATTGTTTTTTTCAATATTCAACAGAAATTAATTGCATATAAATATATGTGTCTTCGTATATTCAAATGGATTGAAATTATTTATCAATCACAACAATAATTTCCCAAAATCGGTCATCAAAGTAACAACAAAATAGCAATCTTAACTACAAGACAAACTTTATTTCCTTTCATCCCAACAAAAACATACATCAAATCAAACTTTTATAAATTGTTCAAACTTTATTTCATACAAAGTAATTTAAGGGGACATAAAGAAAGTCCAACATATTCCATCCTAAAAAAAAAAAAAAAAGAAAATAATAATAATAAAACAAGAGATCACATTATGAGGGCAATTAAATTAATAATTAACTAGATATAAAGTAATTTGGCAATGATTCCACTAAGAAGAGACCCAAATGGAATCTTATCATATAATTTGAAGGATTATATTGTTTAATATCATAAATCGGACATACATAATATGATAATATTTCATGCTACAAAATTTATACAATGGACGAAAATACCCCCATGATGTTGCATTTGGCCATACTAATTAAACAAGTGCCACTAGGAATATTCACAATCTTTTTAATATTTCCACTAAGTACCGAATGACTTCGAAAGTTTATTTTATTAGTTGCAGCACAGAATATAATTCCATCTTTGGTTACAGAGCCTTTTACATCGAATTCTAAATTTAACCATGTATCAAATTAAAAAAAAAAAACACACACACACAATGTATAGTTATTTCTATCATAAGTCCAACATGGTAACTAAATTTTAAAAAATATATTGTAATTAAATAGACGAGATTGAAGATTTCAAATTATAATAATAGACCTAATAATCCATTATGTGAAAATCTAAAGACAAAATAAGAAATATTTTTTTTAAAAATACAATTTTTAAAAGGTTTAGTTATATTTGAATTATACTCATCTTTACAGCAAATTGTCATTAACATCGTAATCTGATATGACATTATTTTTTATAAGATAAAAATTAGATGATGATTGATCTGACATAAAAAAAACTACAAAAAAAAAAAAAATGAAAATTAGAAAAATATTTTTAAATAGTTAATTAAATCACGAATAACATGATTTAGGTACCAATGAAATATTTACGCAATGTGAATTAGATAATTATTTATATGCATAAGAAACAATAAAACAAAGGTTGGTTCGTGCAAGTTACAAAACTTTATTCAAAGTTAGTAAAAAGGTACGAAAATGTCGAGAGAAATTTATAAATAAAAAAAAAAATGTAGAGATATTAAAAAAGAGAGAATAAAATGTCAATAGATTTGAAGGGAGTAGTGATGCAATGTTCTATTATAAGGAATAATATATTTTCTTTTTAATAAAAATATTTTTAATTACGGTTGACAAGTTTGGGTCGGATTCGAGCATCATGGTACGTCACCCGTCGTCCTTATCATAATTTTTCTTTTCAAAAATTAAAATATATGTTTGTTTATTTTCTGTCGTTTTTTCTAAGCAGGCCAAACGACGACGTTCCATCAATGCTACTATTATTAGTGTTTTTTTTCCCTCCAAAAGAAGATCAAAGCCCTATTTTTTTTTTAATAATGTAAAAATAATTAGGAAAATTATCTATTAATACCCAATTTTGGAGGTTACATTAGTTAAAATCGTGAAGTAATTACTTGAACTTTTGTGAATGTTATCGATTTATATTCTCTATGACATTCTTTTTTTTCTTTTTCTTTTTTCTTTTTATTAATGTTGTGTGAAATTTATAATTTAATCGATTAAATCTCTAAAATTTTATGAACAGATCAATTTAAGGCTCTCTCTTTAAGTTTACCTTTAAAAATTATCTACGTATTAATTATAATCTTCCATTTCATTAATCTGACATTTGAAGAAATTTACACATGTTTGATAAAAAAGTATTCTGTACTTTTCTGTATTCTGTATTTCAGATAGGTAAAATACATAGGTATGTATACACATAAAACTACCCAAGGATAGATATATAAAATTTGTAAAGTCTTCAACAACCAACTAAAATTAGCCTACAAATATGTAACCGCCCAACAACCCTTATAACTATTAACATCCCCCTCAAACTTAAGATGGTAAACTAGAGACCAAATTGAGTTTGCAAGATAACTAACCAAAGCGTGCAGGAGAGAGTGCTTTAGTGAAGATGTCACCAGGTTGCTTAATGTAGATATGGCCTGAAGGTGCATGGTGGAGCTTTGAAGATGATGGCAAACAAAGTGACAGTCAGTCTCAATATGCTTCATCCGTTCATGAAAAACATCATTATGAGCAATCTTAATAGCACTACAATTGTCATAATGAAGAATAGTGACAGAGGCCTAGGGAGCTCCAATGTCAACTAGAAGCCAACGAAGCCACAAAACTTCGAAAGTAGCATCAGCAAGTGTCCGATATTTCAACACCGTGCTAGAACGAGAAACAACAATTTGTTTCTTACTCCGCTAGGAGATGAGAGAATCACCCAAATAAAAACAATAATCTGGGGTGAACCATATATCGGTAAGATCACCAGTCCAATCAACATTAGTATAGTCGGAGAGAACCAAGGAAGATCGAGGAGAGAATTGAAAACCATATCCCAAGGTGCCTTTAACATACTACAACTTACAAAGAACAACAATAAAATGAATAGTGCGAGGAGCCGACATGAATTGACTGACCACATGAATTGCATAGGCAATGCTTGGATGTGTCACGGTTAAGTAGTTGAGACTACCAACAAGTTACTGATACAAGGTGGGATCCTCAAGAGGAACACCATTAAAAGAGGTTAGGCGAACATTGGAGTCCAATGATGTTGGTGCAGTGATAGCATCAATGATATCATAACGCACCAAAAGATCAGACGCATATTTCACCTGAGATAAATAATACTCATCAGAATATAATGAGACCTGAAGACCAAGAATATAATTGAGAGGGCCCAAATCTTTTATCTCAAAGTGTTCTTCTTAATAGAAAACCCTGACACCAAAAGAGAGGTGTATTAGTATTTATAATCTATAAACATATTTGATCCTTAATCAATTTAATAATCTACATATGTAAGAAATTTCATTAAATCTTAAATGTATTTTATGACGATAAGGATCATAATTGTTACAAACTATAAAGTATAATAAGGATTACAATCGTTACAAACAGGAAAGTATAATAATACTTATTTCAGGATCATCACTAGTGATAATCATGTCATCCACATACAAAAGTAGAAGAACAACTCCACGTGGAGTCTTACGAGTAAAAAGATTTGAGTCATGAGCATTGGAGACAAATCCAAGTTGGGTAATAATGGCACTAAAGGTTGCAAACCAGGCACGAGGCACTTGTTTTAGCCTATACAAAGCACGTCGAAGAAGACATACTTTCTGAGATGGAGAAGAAATACCAGGCGGCGACTTCATATAAACTTCTTCAGATAGTGTGCTATTGAGGAAAACATTATTGACATCCACTTGAAGAAGAGGCCATTGTTAGCAGTGGCTACGACTAATAAACTTTGAACATATGTCATTCGGTCAACGAAAGTAAAAGTTTCCTCATAGTCGATGCCATACTCTCGAGAATACCCTTGGCTACCAGACGAGCCTTATATTGTTCAATGGACCTATCAGAACGAGTCTTGATCTTATAAATCCACTTACTCCCGATAAGCTTTTTGCCAGGAGGTAAGTCAACAAAATCCCAGGTATGCGTTTTCTCCAAAGTCTGAAGTTCCTCATTCATCGCTTGCTACCAAAGAGGGTTAGTACAGGCTTTCTGATAAGAGGAAGGTTCAACCAAAGACATAACAGTGGAAAAATAGTGATAGAGATGATGAGAAGTTTCTCTTACCTGATTAGATTGGTATATAGGTGCAGGTTCTGGTTCCGCATCAAAGGCAGATGGTAGATCTGAGAGCGCATCAGTAGAAGAAGATGAATCAAGCTCGGGGACAGACAAAGAGAAAAAGTCAAGCAAAGGATCACAAGCAGGGAAGAGATCAATAGAGGGATCAGTAAAGAACGGGTGGAGGATAATGAGAGAAGCATGAAAAGAAGATATACTAGAGAACATACGATGTTCCAAAAACGTGACATGACGAGAGATATGAAGCCTTTTAGAAATAAGATCCCAACATTGGAACCCTTTATGCTTAGTTCCATAACCAAGAAAACAACATAGACGAGCTCGAGGTTCGAATTTGGTATGTTCATGAGGATGGAGAAGGAAAAAGCACACACACCCAAAGACTTTGAGATGTGAGTAAGAAGGAAGGGTAGCATATAATCGTTCAAAAGGAGAAAGTTCGTGAACAAGCGCGGAAGGCAGGCAATTGATGACATAAACAGAAATAAAGGAAGCCTCACCCCAAAACTTCCCAGGGCAAAATGTAGAGAGAAGTTGAGCACGGACTGAATCCAATATATGACGATGTTTTTGCTCAACTCGACCATTTTTCTAGGAAGTATAAGGGCGCAAACGTTAGACAAGAGTGCCTTATTAGATGAGGAAAGAAAGTAGGTGAGAGTCCTTATACTCCATTGCATTATTGGTGTGAAGAATTTTGATAGTGCGTCAAAATTAAGTGTAGACCATGTTGGAAAACTTTGTAATGTAAACAATCAAAATAACTGAATCGTGAAACATTAATCAAAGTACCAACAGAAATTAAATTATGAATCTTTTCAGAGGATGCATGACCAAGACTTAGACGCCACTGAAATGTACCAGTATCAGTGATAGCAGTAGAAAAAGGTGGTAGGATTGGTGGCAAAAAGAATGTGAGCTCAAATAATCTTTCCACCTTGCGACTTGTACCAACTGTTTGACCCGTCCGCGAATCCTAAACCTGAAAACCATGAAAGGAAAGGAAAATAGTAAGTCTGAGGTCACACAACTGACCAACTGAAGCAAGATTAAGGTCATGTTGGGGATATGGTAAGTATCTAAGAAGGTTATAGTTGGTGTATTAATAGTACCAATTTGAGGAATTATCATCTGGTTACTATTAGCTGAACGAACGAAGGGAAGAGATTTGACAGGGGTAGAAGAAAGCAACGGAGCAATGTTGAAGGTCATATGCTTGCAACAAGCCGAATTAAGAAGCCAAGATGTTCCTGGTGTGATAGCAAGAGCAGACGCAATAGAAGATAACACCTGTTTGAGTAAATCCTGAAGCTCACTGATCTGTAGACTCGGAGGGGTGGAAGACGACACATTAATAGACGTTGCATCAGCAACAACAGGTGGAAGGCCAGACTTGGAAGAATTCTTTGACATAGTAGTATAACCGGGGGGGAGGCAATGGGGCGAGGCGATATTGTAGGACAATTGTTCAAAATGTGACAACGCTTGTGGCAATACCTACATTCAATGGTAGGGCAATTAGCATATTTATGACCATGCGATTTGCAATTTATGCAAAAAGATGACTCAGCAAAAGAGCGTGAACGAGTGGTTGTAAGAAAAACCTTCGATGATAGAGATGAGCCTAGCCCAAGCCCTTTTTCCTCAAAAAGGATTTCTTGAGTTGTAGTATCGAGAGATGGCAAGGGTCTGTGATGCAATAAGGCAGTACAAACATATTCATATTCTGGCCGGAGCCCCATAAGAACCTTGATAAGTCACAGATGATCCGAACTAATTTTGGCCTGATTTAACTGAGTCCAATGGGTTGAAGAATAGCCAGGTACTCATTCATAGATTGCCCAACCTTCTGACTGGTGCTGACAAGGGTAGAGTGCAACCAATAATAGCGAGGTAGACTAATGATTTGGAACCGTGTAAAAAGAAAATCCCACAGTTCTTTAGCTATGTTGAATGCATCAAATTGGGTGCGAATGGCTGAAATCGAAGTGTTACCCAACTAGGTGTTTATTTGGTGGTTGTGGCTATCCCAATCCTTTAATCTTTCAATAAACTTGCTATCTTCTTAAGAAGCACTTTTACTAGGTTGAGCCACATCCCAAGTAACAATCTACCATATCTTGCGTCCAATCAAGAAACTTTTCATTTGATAGACCCAAGTGATGTAGTTGGTATCGTCCAACACAGTGCTAATAGGACGAAAAATATCAATTTTTTTCCATTAAAACAAAAATTGAAAAGGAGACAAATAGATTCACAAGACATATGGGTCGCTGATCGACTCTACTCGGCACTAGATTAAACAACTGATCGACTAGGCTCGCTAAAGATATGGCTCGACTCAACTTGCTAGAAATATGGCTCTGCTCGGCTCAAATATGGCTCGTCTTGAAGGGGTATGGCTCGACTCGACTGAGGCTCGACATTTTCTGGGCTCAGCTAGGACTCAACTCGACTCGGAGAGGTGTAGCGTGTTGTCTTTTCCTTAGATCTGAAGCGGGCGATGTTTGCTTTTCCTCAGATCTGAATCGAACTTGGGGCTGATGTCGCTTGAACAGATGCAACAGAGGCAGATTGATTCCAGATCTGAAGTGGAGGCGGGCGGAAGAGGTTTCAGGCGATGCAACGACGAATGACTTTGACGAATGATGGGTTTGTCTACCTTTGGCAAACAACAATGAACAAACATGACCAACGGAGACTGATAGCTTGTAGAAATACAAGCTATTGTAACCTTTTACTTAGAATTATGAGGGTTGATGAGAAAATATGTGTTGATGTTAATAAGAATTCATGTGGAAAAGTGAGCTTATGTCGATCAACATTGAAAACCCTCACTAACCCTATGTCATGCGTTATTATGTGTTAAAATGTCTATTTTTGTAGCTATTTCAAGAATCGATCGCATGCGTTGATCCCAGACCATCACAAAGTTGATCACATGTGTTGATTTTCATGAAGACAGGTTCATGGCATGGAATTCTGCATCCACAGAGTGATAGCCGTGAAAATAGAATGATCACAAAGTGGGTAGAATGCGTTGATACTTCAAGAGGAAATAATGAACGCATACCTTGGGAGTATTAAAGAGATAAGATGATGCTGGCATTTCACCTACGGCGTCAGAAATGGTAGTGATTCAGAGTAGAACTACGAATGCTGTCGATGTTTGAGCTCTATAAATTGAGCCTTGGAGCCCAAATTCGAGGCATTCGAGTTTATGCCTTAGGCAGATTCTTGTGATCACAGATGAGAGTGTGAGCAGACAGTCTTTGAGAGTTCTTCATTCTCACAACCCTTTCTGAGTGACGACCAGAGCTTCGCTGGAGATAGAGCTCGAGAGAGACTACTCCACCACCTATCCATGGGACCACAGACAACTTTGACATACATCTGATGGAAGTAAGAGATTACTTACATCTAGCCCTCCACCTCTCTTTTTTATCTCTATATTGTATTACTTTTGGCTAAAGACTGTGAACAAACAGAACCAACGGTAACCTGAAGTGGACGGAAATGAATGGGAACGAGTCTGAAGCGAACGGGAAAGGCAGAATTTCACGAACAGAGCCGATGGTGACCTGAAGCGGATGAGAGTGAATGAGAACGAGTCTAACAGGTCTGAAGAGGATGGATGAGAAAGCCGGAGCTTCAGAAATGGTTGGGTTGTATGTCCTAAAACTCGCAGTTTGTAATCTTTAAACATATTCTATTTGCAATAAAGTTGTTATTGAACACGTAAATTGTACTTGTCAAGCATAAATCCAATAAACTAACGAACCCTTGTCTATAACATGAATACTTGGACTTTATTTGGAGACATAAAAGAGGATCAGGTTTGAGTATATAGCTAAAATGGTCTATAAGTTTAAGGATAGAGTTGGGTATCTTATCTTGGGGATACTATGGATGCAACCCGCTTTGTATTCGCTACAAATGATGTGATCCCGAAATTGTTCATGTAGAGACATGCGAGTGGGGGCATCCTATGCAAAAGATGTTTGCATAAGACCGAACCACAAAATAATCACTTTTCTTTATAATGCCATTTACTGTTGAAACTGATAATTTCAATATGATGACCTAAGGTAACTCGATCTCAATTTTGAGCTAAATATGAACTCCTGTTTATTTGGAATTATCTTTTAATATGTATGGGTAAGAGTGGCTCAACATTACCGGTCAATAAGCCTCTCATTTTAGAGGTAAGACTGGGTAAATAGTTGGGGACATAGTCTTGCAAGATGAAATTTGCTCCTACCCATTTTATGGATAGTAGATAGGTTGTTCTCTTAAGTACTGACTTCTAGTCTTAAACAAGGGGCCTCGCCCTTTCAATGATTAAGTGAGACTTGGTTTATTGGTAGAACTATAAGTCAATTGTTCATTAGTAGATTAGTGGAGGCTTAAGAAGCAAGATGTATTATAGGGGTAAAATGGTAATTTTGACCCAACTGTTAATACGAACAACATGTGAAGGATTGACTTACTATTCATGGTTAAATCAAATGGATAGAAATATATCTATAGTGAGCAGCTACTGGCCTTTAATTTATTGACTTGGTAATTAACGAATGTTGGTTAATTCGGTTAAAAGAGTTTAGCCAATTAATCTCGGATTGTTGGAGCTAATGATCTGTAGGTCCATTAGACCCCTACTAACTCATAAACGAACTAAGCCTTAGAATAGTGTGATGAAAAAATTTGAAGCATTCAAATTCGAATTACAGAAGTTATTAATTATATATGATATAGTTAAACATTTAATTATTGAATTAAATGAAATTGGAGTATTGAAAAAAAATCTAAATATGATTTAAATACGAATAGGGTTTCATACAAGGAATTGGTGGTTTAATAATTTAATATTTGATATTATATTATATTAATTAATTATTTGAATTAATTTTATTAAAAATCTCAATTTTTATTTTTTGATTTCAAAATTAAAATTAATTTTTAAATTTTAATGATTTTTATGAAAATCATTTTAATTAAAAAATTAATGAAAGTGGATTTCTCCGACTTTTACCACCTTTAATTCCACTTTCTTTTTGAAGTGTTTGGTGTCAATTTCTAATGGTTTTCAATTGCATGATTAATTTTAAAAAGGAGTTTTGAATTTGAAAAAATGATTCATGCAAAATTGAGTTTTGTATAGAGAAAAGTGTTCTCTCAAATTCTTCACACCAAACTCTTTCATCTCCAAAAATTTCTTCAAATCATTCTCATTTTGGATCTCACAATCTAATCTAAGCCAGAGGGTAGTAGGGAAAACACTTGTGGTTGTCTATATCTTGTTGGAGAGGAGATTTTAGCTTGAGATTGGAGCTTTGAAAAGATTCTACAAAGGTTGTTCTCTTCAAACCCTATTTTTTGTGTTTTAGAATATGCATGCTTAATCTCTAAAATTAACAAAATTAGAGTACTTAAGATTTGAATTGCTTCCACATGTTGATTTTCAACACCATCAATTGGTATCAGAGCATGTTTTAAGCACTCAATTTACGTTAATTTTAGCTTGTGGGTGTTTTTCATAAGTTGTACGAAATGAGTGCTGATATGAATATATTATAGTTTTGGCATTAGATTTTCCTTCAATTTATATTGAAATTTTTGTAATTGGCTCTTTGTTTATGGGTCTTAAGTGTGATTAAGAGTTTATAACATTATTAAAGTCGATAGAGTGGAAATTAGGCTATAACTGGAAGCAAAACGAAGCATGCCTGCAAGGAAAAACTACAGAAATAGCCACTACCTTCGTGGCGATGCAATGTTGTTCTTCATATAGCCTAGATGACGTGAGCGCGAGGTGATTCTGGTTCTAGGGGAGCTGGTTCGGCTGGTTCGGGTCATAAAGGTCTGGTTCAGTCGATTATTGGATTAGTTCACCCTATTTAATGCTTTGGAGGTCCGATTCGGTTGATTTGGAACTAGTTCGGGTCAGTTTGGGCGATCCAGTGGTGGTTCAAGGATTTTTTTTTTAAATTATTTGTGTAATATTTATCTTGTTTGCTTTATTAGAATGCCAAAACTGGTCCATATCAGTGTATGTTTAATTATTTATGCATTGAATGTACGTTATAATTAAATAAATCTTGTATGTGCATAATGTATGTTATGTAGATTTAAAATCCCAGCATTGAAAGCATGTAGCATGCATAAAAAGTATGTTATAAATAGTTATAATATATAGTGTGCATTTGTTCGAGTTTCATGTTTTTAATATAATTTATTATATTAAATTATGAAATGCTTGGTGCATGTTATGGATTATTAGAATGTCTATCGTTTTAGAAAGTTTTATAAAATGAGTTAGACATTTAAAATCTATAACAAAGATAAGATGCATGCTCACTTAGGGTTAACAAATAACAACTTTTTTTTATTAGTTAAAATAGGTCGTTATCTTGTAAAACTATGGTTACAAACTCACCCAGGTTAAAATCCTGTCTAAGGCTGGAGGTACTTAAGTTGACAGTTTACGGAACACTTGATACCTGGGGATTTTAGTTGGTTCTTGAGCATTGTTAACCTGGTTTTATAAGCATGCGTGAGCGATGAGGTACTAAATTGGTTTATCACTTAGACATCTTAGGTTAAATCCAAATATAAATGTTGTATTTGGATAATCACCTAGACTTAGGTTGTATTATTAGCTGGAATATACCTAAGTTAATATTTATCTAAAACAAATAGAACAATTTAGTGGGAGATTAATAATTTATACAAAATATTATTTTTAGCTTTCACGTCCCTAAGAGTTCACACCCTGAGATTCATGCTCGGCTTCGAGTCACCCTGAGAGTGACCTCCATTTGAAAAGTGTTTGCATGGATCAATATCAAGGTGAATAGGGGAAGTTGTTCATAGTAAGTGTGTCAGTACATTCTACGGTCTCCTACATTAAGTTGGACCGTGAGATTCCTATGTTGTGTCTGCTTGTCGTTTTTAGGCGACATTATCTAGTCGTCTTTTCAACGACTATCCCCTTGGAGGGTTGTAACATAGGATTCGAAACAACTCAAACTTAGAAATGGATATGGGCTCTTAGGTTGATTTCCAACTTCGACTCTCCAATTCGATAGGATTGTTTAGGCCGACTTCTGAGGTCTGAAAATGAAGGGTTACACTTATAAGAGTTACTAAGTGTTAGTAAGTTCTTGACCGAAAATGGTAACTAAATGACTATAGGAATAAAGAGTTATTCTGGAGTTAGTATTTAGTCAAGAATGTCCTCCTTTAGTGAAGGAGTAGTTGATTGCCCCTCAGTAGCATCTATTCTGACTCACTAAAGTATTGTTGCAAATAAATAATAAAATTTGGGTACATTATTACTTTTGCTAAAATTTGATTGAGTTTAAAAAATAATTTACTAATTAGAATTTGTTTATATTTTCAGCATGTCGAATTCTTCTAAAACACTCGATTCCGGTAAGTTTAACAGTTTTAAACATTCAACATGGGAATCAAATATAAATGCAATACTAGCAAATGATGATTTAAAATTCGTTAACTCTCAGCTCATTAACAAACCAAATGGTTTGGAATGCTTATGATAGATGGATTAGGGCAAATGATAAAGCTCAAATCTATATATCTACAAGCATATCTGATGTACTGGCTAATAAATATGAGTGCATGGTTTCCGCAAAAGAAATTATGGATTCGATAATAAGTCAAGCACAATACTCTCGACAATGTTTGTAACTTTGACATACATGATAGAACCTCTATTAATAAACATGTTCTAGATATGTTCAAAGTAATAAACAAGAATGTCATAGATGAGAAAACTAAGAAAGCACAAAAAAGTGAAAATGATTTACTTGTTGTTGAAATGTGTTTAGTGGAAAATGATAAATTAACCTAAATATTGGATTAAGGTGCCATTAATCATATTTGCACTTTCACTCAGGAAACTAGTTCCTGGAGGCAGCTTACAGAAGGCGAGACAACCTTTAAGGTAGGGACCGAAGAGGTTGTTTCAGCTAAAGTAGTGGGAGATTTGAAGTTATTTATTGAAAATAGATTCAATTTACTTGAAAATTTTTATTATGTTCTTACTATGAGGAGGAATTTAATATCTATCTCATGTTTACTAGAACAAAAAAATAAAGTTTCTTTTGAAGTTAGTGAAGTGTTCATTATTTCAAAGGGTATTAAAATATGCTCTACAAAACTATAAAATAACTTGTATATGTTAAGACCAACTGAGACAAAAGTTGTTTTGAATATAGAGATGTTTAAAACAACTGAAACTCAAAGTAAGAGGCGAGAAATTTCTCCTAATGTCTATCTTTAGTACTTAGGACTTGGCCACATTAATCTCAATAGGATTGGGAGATTGGTTAAGAGTGGACTCCTAAATCAGTTAGAAGACAACTCTATACCACCATATGAGTCTTGTCTTAAGGGTAAGATGACTAAAATATTTTTTACGAAAAATGCCTTAGAGCGAAAGAACCCTTAGAGCTCGTGTATTTAGACCTCTGTGGTCTAATGAATGTTAAAGCATGGTGAGGGTATGAATAATTCATCAGTTTTATTGATGATTATTCTAGATATGACTATATTTACCTAATGCATCATAAGTCCAAAACCCATGAAAAGTTCAAGGAGTATAAGGCATAGGTTGAGAACCAGTTAGGTAGAAGGATTAAAACACTTTGATCAAATCAAGGTGGGAAGTATATGGACTTACAATTCTAGGATTATTTGATAGAACACGGAATTCATCTGAGCTTATAGCATCCGATAGACCTCAACAAAATGGTGTAGTAGAAAGGAGAAATAGGATCTTGTTGGACATGATTCGTTCAATGATGAGTTATCCTTAGTTTCCTAATTCATTTTGGAGACATGCGTAGAGACTGCTATTTATATTTTGAATATGGTTCCCTTGAAAAGTATTTCAGAAATACCTTACGAGTTATGGAGAGAACGTAGAGGTAGTTTACGTCACTTTAGAATTTAGGTATGTCTAGCACATGTACTGAAACATAACCCAAAGAAACTGGAACACCATTCAAAAGTATGCCTATTTGTAGGATACCCCAAAGAGACAAAAGGTAGTCTATTTTATGATCCTCAGGAGGATAATGTATTTGTATCGACAAATGCAACATTCTTAAAGGAGGACCACATCAGAAATCATCAACCTCACAGTAAGTGATTGAGTGACATGACTAAAAAAACTATAGATAGATCAACAAAGCTTGTTGATCAGACTGGTCCTTCAACAAAAGTTGTTGATAAAATTGGTCCATCACATTATTCTCAAGAGTTGAGAGTGCCTTGACATAGTGGGAGGGTTGTTCAATAGCCCGACTATTACGTGGGTTTGACAGAAACTCAGATTGTCATACCTGATGATTGGTTGGAGGATCCATTGACCTTTAAATAAGTAACGGAAGATATGGATCGAGACCAGTGGATAAAATCATTGTAAACTAGAAAATGTATGAAAATGAATTTCTCCCGCTTTCACCACCTTCAATTTTATTTTCTTTTTGAAGTGTTTGGTGTCAATTTCTAATGATTTTCAATTGCATGATTAATTTTAAAAAGGAGTTTTGAATTTGAAAAAAATGATTCATGCAATTGAGTTTTTTATAGAGAAAAGTGTTCTCTCAAACTCTTCACACCAAACTCTTTCATCTCCCCTCAAATTCATTCTCATTTTGGATCCCACGATCCAATCTAAGGCCAGAGGGTAGTAGGGAAGACACTTGTGGTGGTCTATATCTTGTTGGAGAGGAGATTTTAGCTCGAGATTTGATCTTTGAAGAGATTGTACAAAAGTTGTTATCTTCAAACCCTATTTTCTGTCTTTTAAAATATGCATGCTTAATCTCTAAAATTAACAAAATTAGTATACTTAAGATCTGAATTGCTTCGGCTTGTTGATTGTCAACAACATCATAATAACATTGTAATGACAATAAATTAATAAGAAATTGACAACGTGTCAATAATATCATAAATTAAACAACCAAACAAGCGGAGTTTAAAATGTTTGTTTAAGATCCATAAATTATTTGAAAAATTAATAAAATAAATAAAATAAAAAAATGATTCGAAACATGAAAACCAAATGCATATAAATAAAAAAAATTAAAAAGAATAAGAAAAATAAATTAAAATATTTGCATCACAAACTAGGAGAAGAAGTTGAAGAAGAAGCCAAGAAGAAGAAGTCTTCCAGGTTATCCTTCGAACAAATTTGTTGTACAGTGATGTCACCATTTTCTTCAAGATTATGAGTGTAGAAAAGCTACGATGAAATATGTTTTGTTCTACTTCTTTAATATATCCTCATTTGATTTGGGCTATGCAAGTTGTGTTGTCTTTGCATAATATTATTAGAAGACAAGCCATACGTTTCACGAATGTGTTGAGTAATTGATCTTAGTTATACACATTCTCGACTAGCCTCGTGAATTGCAAGAATTTTAGCATGATTTGAGGAAGTGACCGTTATAGTCTGTTTCACCGAATGCCATGATATAGCAGTTCCTCCACATGTGAATAGATAACCCATTTGAGATCTAACTTTGTGTGAATCAGATAAATATCCATAATCTGCATAACCAACTAGATCAAAATTTGATTTATTTAACAAACCCATATCAATTGTTACTCGAAGATAGGAGTATATGCTTAATTTCGTTTTTGTAGGAGAAGAACTATATCTAGCTAATAAATTTACTAAAAATGTAATATCTGGTCTTGTATTATAAGCAAGATACATAAATGCATCAATTGCACTAAGATATGGTACTTTAGGACCAAGAAGTTCTTCATTATCTTCTCGAGGTCGAAATATATCTTTCTTTATATCCAATGAACGGACTTCCATTGGAATATTTAATGGATGTGCTTTGTCCATATAAAATCTTTTCAAAATTTTTCCTTTATAAGTTGACTGATGAATAAATATTCCATATGCTAAATGCTTAATTTGAAAACCAAGGTAAAATTTTATTTTTTCGAGATCTTTCATCTCAAATTCTTTCTTAAGATATTCTATTGCTTTTGAAAGCTATTCAGAAGTTCCAATTATATTCAAGTCATCAACATATACAGTTATAATAACAAATCCTGATTGTGATTTCTTTATAAAAACACACGAACGTATTGAATTATTTTGATATTCTTCTTTCAATAAATATCCACTCAGGTGATTGTACCACATCCATTCTGATTGTTTCAATCCATATAGTGATCTCTGTAACCTTATTGAATATAATTCCCGGGAATTTGATGTATATGTTTCGAGTACCTTAAATCCTTCCGAGATTCTCATGTAAATATTATTATCAAGAGATCCATATAAAGATGCTATGACTACATTTATAAGATGCATATCTAGACATTTATACACGGTCAAGCCAATTAAATATTTTAATATAATTGCATCCACCACAAGAGAATACGTCTCCTCAAAATCAATACCAGGTCTTTATGAAAAACCTTGTGCAACTAGTATTTATTTATATCTTGTGACCTCATTATTTTAATTTCTTTTCCTCACAAATACCCATTTGTATCCCACAGGTTTAACACCTTCTGGTGTTCGAACTATTGGTCCAAAAATCTGACGTTTTGAAAGTGAGTTTAATTCTATCTTAATTGCTTCTTTTTACTGAAGCCAATCTTTTCTATGTCAACATTCTTCAACAGATTTTGGTTCAAGATCCTCATTTTTAGATATAATATCAAGACCAACATTACATGAAAAAATGTTGTTTATAATTACATTAGTTCGATTCTATCTTTTTCCTGTCATGACATAGTTTATTGAAATTTCATTATTATCTTTAGGTATGTCACCTTCCTCACTAGTCATGTCGAGGATTTCTTTATGGGTATTTACATCCTCAACCATGTATTTTTTCATTATTAATTATTTTTCTTTTTTGAAGATTTTTATCTTTGGAACCTACTGGTCTACCACGACTCTAGCGTGCTACAGACTCATTAGTGACAACTTATTGTGTTGGGATATCAAATTTTTATGGAAGATTTGCAACTGGTATATGTGACTTAGTTACTTTCTTTGCATCTATAAATGCATCTGTTAATTGATTTGCTATATTTTGAAAATGAATTATTTTCTGAACTTCAATTTCACATTGATCTGTATAGGGATCTAAATGAGACAATAAGAATGCATTCCATGTATTTATTTTCAATTTTTTAATTTCGTCCCCTAATGTTGGAAAATTTGTTTCATTAAAATGACAATCAACAAATTGTGGAGTAAATACATCACCCGTCAGGGGCTTAAGATATTTAATAATTGATAGGAAATCATATCCAACATATATTCCTAACCTTCTTTGAGGACCCATCTTAGTGTTGGGGTTGATGTCCTAAATCTCGTAAGGTCCAGTAGTTTGTAAACATGTATATGAACAAACATCAGCGATGTAATAATATGAGATATTTTCTTCACTATTGTCTTTGATATATGAGATATTTTAGTTGCATTAACCACAAACCAATAAACTAAGATCCCTGGTTATCGTTGTTACTTAAGCATGTGTGTGATGATATACAAGTAGATCGTGTTTTATGTGATAACCTAAATGGTCTGTAATAGATGGATAAATGAGGGAAACCTTATCCTGTTGACACTATGAGTATGACCTACTTTGTAGATGTTCTAATGTAAAGTGCTACAAATGGTCCGATCCTGACCATTCGTGTTTTAGACATGTGAGCGGGGATGCTTTATACAAAAGAATTTGTATAAGATCGAACCACGAAATGTTTAGTCTCGTTATATAACGCCATTCATGATAGAGACTTTTATTTCACTAGGATGACCGTAGGTAACATGACCTTAATCCTGAGTGAGTTGGGAATTCCTACTAATGAGGGCAGCCTTTGATTTGTATAGGTGCGAGTGGCCAGATCGCCGACTCAAACCTATCACTTTGGGGATTCATCTGATTGGGGAGCTGGGAACTCAGCTACACAAGATAGAATTCACTCCTTCCTCGATTTAGGGGTAAGTAGTAAATCGTTTCCTTAAGGGATGATTCCAGGACTTGAACAATGTGGCGCCACACTTTCTCTTGGCCCGAGAAGGATTTACTCATAACAGGACTATGATGTATTGTTCATTAGAGGAATCAGTGGTACTTAATGAGTTAGATGTAATTACAGGGACAAAATGGTAAATTGGTCTGACTGTACTTACGAGCGATTTATGAAATGTCATCACACTCTTGATTGGTTATATCCAATGGACACAGAAATATATCTATAGTGCGAAGAGTGCAGCTGTCAGTCTTTAGTGGAATGCCCGACAGTTAACGGATGGTGGATATCGTTATTAAAGAGTTTAGTCGGTTATTCACGTACCGTTGGAGCTTCAAGCTATAGGTCCCTAAGGTCCCCTTGGTAGCTAAATGAATTCATGTTGATAATCAGTTTTTGGGTTAATTTGAAGTATTCAAACTAATAGGAGGAAATTTATTATATATGATATAATTAAATTGGATCAATTATATGGGATGTAATTAACCTAATTTATTAGATACATTAAACGGAGGAATTATTATTAAATGTTATAAGAGAGAAAAAGAACTATAGTTTATATATTGCATGAGATGTGATATTAAAGCTATAGGTTAGAATATATTGATTATACTTGTAATTAAATCAATTATAGGATAATTGGTTATGGTTTTTTCTCCCATAACCAACTTAGTAGGAAGTTGTGATAAGTTATGGTAACTGATGGATAAAATGAAAATTGTTTTCATTTTTACAGAAGACGATCATTAAGCGATAAAGAACCGTGCGATCAAAAGATATAGCTATATGATAGCTTGAGAGCATATACGATTGTGCAACGAGTTTTCTATACGATAGTCACTTATTTTCTAAACGATCGAGTATACTATCTATACGATAGATTAAAATTATCTCCCACTTACTTGATCGTCTATACGATCTGTGAAATTCATCCTACCCTCTACCAAATTCTACAGAGCTCATAACTCTTGGATTCTCACACCAAGAATACCAAGGTAGCATTCTAATGGTGTATACTTTCTGTTCAAGGGTCGAGTTTTGTTTATGCTTGTTCTAGGAGATTGCTGAGGAGATTAATGTTCGAGTATAGATTTGTTCGTGTTGGTGAACGATCGTGTAGTAAGTTTGAGGGAACAAGAAGAATAATTCTTCAAGGGTAAGTTCTCTTGAACCTCAATACTTTCCCTTTTGAAGCATGGAGTAATTTAGAGTTTTTACATAATTATTACTGTTTGGTTGTAAATGTGTATGTTCTGTCACAATGGGATTTGGAATGATCTCGCTTCCACTCACGGGTCTCTTTGTTAAGAGCTCCTTCACTTAGTGCATTGTGAAGGAGCAATTGGAACATATACTGCACATAAAAAAATTCTCAGATGGAAAATAGTTGGCTCATGATCATTAGCTAATTGTAATGGCGAGTATTTATGATAAGCTACTGGCCTAATGCGTACAAGTGACGTTGCATGCAAAATAACATGTCCCCATATAGATGAAGAAAGCTTAGATCTCATAAGTAATGGTCTTGCAATTAATTGCAAACGTTTTATAAATGATTCCATTAAACCATTTTGTGTATGAACATGAGCTATAGGATGTTCAATAGTTATCCCAAGTGACATACAATAATTATCAAAAGCTTGGGATGTAAATTCACCAGTATTATCCAGATGAATGACCTTAATTGTATAATCAGGAAATTGTGCTCTTACTTAATTATTTGAGCAAGTAAACTTGCAAATGCAAGATTTTGACTTGATAATAAGTACACTTGTGACCATCTGCTGGATGCATCTATTAATATCATAAAATATCTAAATAGTCTACCTGGTGATTTAATAGATCCACATATATCACCATGAATTCGTTCTAAAAATATAAGTGATTCTGTCCCCACTTTAGCTGGTGATGGTCTAATTATCAATTTTCCTTGAGAGCAAGCATCATATGATAATTTATTATATTTAAGAATCTTCTAGTTCTTAGTTCTTCAATGGGTGTCCATTTGAATTCTCAATAATTCTTCTCATCATTATAGACCCTAGATGACCCAATCAGTCGTGCCAAATTGTAAATATGTCTCGACTTATGAACTTCAGGTTCATTATTGCATATGTTTTAATTACTCGTATATGAGTATAATACAATATACGTTTTTCATTTGAGATAGTGGATATGGTCACACCTGCTCCCGAGCCTACCTCTCGAACCCAAAAGGAGGTGTGAGGACGACATATTCCGCCCATTTGTGATACCTACTTTCCATCTAGACCTTTTTCGCTTACTAAACTTTAAGTCAAGTAAATAAGCAACAACTATTTGGCTAAACTTATTTTATTACAAACAGTATAACACTTATACAACTTCCAGACTTAATTACAAAGATTTACAATAACAACTTAAATCCGGAAGTGTGGTTGTGGCATGACAAACTTTGATCTTAGCAGCACCTTGACCTAGTGAGTGACTAACTTTTAAAATGCAAGTATTACATAAAACAGATAATAGAACTGAAAGCTTTAACTGGAAATATAAACTTAGGCAACAAACATTCACATAAACATTAACATAACAAATCGTATCTATACTTAGCGGGACTATTCCTCAGTTGAGAGTGACCCTCTTGCTCAACTCCCAATACTTATATTCAGCCTCATGGGAGCGTGAACCCTCTTGCCCTCTCTCTTCCTTACTTAACTGCATTACTACTTAGATGAAAGAAGGAGCCTTTTTGTCCAACTCTCCATACTACTTTAGGTTAAGGTGTGTTATGTTTGTCCATCGCCTTACCCCGTACTAACCTAGGTTAAGGTGTGTCACCTTTGTCCATCACCTTACCTAGTCTCTCTCATGGTTTCCTAAGATAAGGTGTGTTGCCTCTGTCTATCACCTCTCTCTTAGTTTTACCTATCCTACGTGCACGTAGTCTGGATCCTGTCATTAGAATTCATATTTAGGACTTAGCTCCAGTACCTTCACATCTTAGTCCTTCAGCACTGAGCTACTCATACTTTCTAAGTAATATTCTCACCTTTATTAAGGGTTAGTTTCCTTAAGGCATTCAATACTAACACATAGTCAGGATCATTGAAGTTCATAACTTAAACATACTTTGTAGCATTCTAGATCAACGCATTGCATAACATTACATTTAAGAGATGCGTTATTTCAGAAAGCTATTGGAAACTAGTTATCATGAATAACTTTCAGTAAACATAGATTACAAAATCTTTTCGTAAAATATTTGCAAAACATTTAAAGCATTTAAAGTCACTCACAGGGTTTTGCTAGAATTCTTTCTCTCTTTCCAAGTTCCCTGGTTTCCCTTGGCTTCTCCTTCAAACCCTTGAAATTTAAGCTTCAAAGTCCATCGCAAGAGCTCAGAATCTCAAGATTACTCCACTTTTCTCGGCTATCACCAATTCTATGAACATCTCTAGATTTCCTTCAATTTTGATAGACCTTCTCTTACATTTTCTTTACGGCAGCCCTCATATAGAAACTACACTCAATTTCTGAGATTTTGGCTTAAGAATCAACTGTTTTGCTACAGTCTTTCCTTAACGCCCAAATAATACTTGCACCTTCTGTCTTTTTTATCAACGCAAGGTTTTACTATCAATGCATGACCTTCCCGATCAACGTAAGGCTTCCTCCAAACTTGCCCTCAATCACTCTTTCTAACGTCTTTTGAAGGGAATTTGTGTTGTGGGCTGAAGTGAAGCCTCGGGGTGCTATTTATAGGTGTCCAAACGTCTTCCCAGCTTGACACCTTCAGCTTGTTTGCATGTCTAAGTGCCCTCTTCTCATGTTGCTAACACAACACTTACCACATTAGCCTTGAAGTGTCCTCACCATACGCATATCCTTAAATTTGCATGCCTTTTGATGCATCCACCGCACTTGTTTTGAAGCCCAAGACATCCCTTAGTTAGCCATATGTCCGAGTGAGTTGCTAACTTAGCCGTGCACTCCAAGTTTCCCTTGTCATCGCATCCTACATGGCCACATACTTATTTGATCGCATGACTTGGCCATCACATCACCTCCTAGACACCCACACTAACCTCAATAGCATCGCATACCCTTACTTGGCCGCACATCCTTCCTCTCGTATGACTTACCCTTGGCGCATGCATCCATTTGGACCAAGACCAATGCATCCTTCCATCACATGCCACTCATATCACAAACTTCACGCCTAACCAACCTGGTCCTATGCACCCTGAAGTCCTTTTCAATCTCGAATGACCTTGGCACATGTTCAAACTTCGCCTCATGCCTTTACCCTTCAATACCAACACATAGTACACCATCAACGCATGGAAAATCATATTAAAGCATAGCATGGCTCCCATCCATGCCTAGAAAGGCTCGAGCATTTCACACTTTAACCTCATCGTGTGGTCCTATAGGCCTTGGCATCACACGAGCATCGCATGGTCTTATCTATGCACATCGCATGCCTCACTGCACGCCCAACGCCTTGCGCGCAATCGAGCGCTTCCTTGCTCGCGCCTGACCCTTTCTCGATGCACAAGGACCTTTACTTGATGCACGATGACCTTTCCTCGATGCACGATGTCTTTTCCTCGATTACGCATAGCCTTTCCTCGATGCATGATTTTGCATTTACTTAATGCATGATGGCTTTTAAACGATGTTCACCTGGTGCTTACTCGATGCTTGCCTAGTGTTTACTTGATGATTAGCCACCATTAACTGGGCTTTGTCTAACCTCTAAAGACAAGACCAACGCCTATGGTTCCCATATCAATGCATAATTCTGTACTTTTAGCTAAATTTCTTCTTGCTAGACTAACTTATAAACACCTGAGAGCCAATCTCCAATACTTAAGCATTTTCCCTTCCTCATTTCCTTATCCTTTACCAATTTCCTTACAATTCCACATTAACTCAAATATTTAACCTCTCATTTTACTAATCTTAACAATAAACATATTTAAGTAGGGAAAGTAGGGTTTGAGTTTCACATATTGATATTCTACATTATTCTTACTATCGGTCTCAATATGATAACCATTGCAATGTATATCTTTAAAACTTAGAAGATTTCTCTTTGTTTGACTAGAGAACAATGGATTGTCAATTGTAAACTTTGTTCCTCTAATAATATTTTCTTTTCTAAAATCTTTGATCAAGTTTGCAAAACCTGATATTGTATTTACTTTTACTTTTAGCATTGTCAATTTGGAAAAGTATTTTTTATTTGTAATTATTGTGTACGTAGTTGCGCTGTCTGCCAGACATATTTCTTCTTTGCTTATTTTTTAAACACCCAACATATGAAAATGATCCATATTTCTTCACTAAAAGAAAATAATTACAAAAAGAAAAAAAAAACACTTAAAATATAAAAAAGCTACTAAAAAAACTTGAAGATAGATAAAAGAAAATAACATCATAGTCTACAACTTCTTAAAGTCAAAAGAAACACTTGATGTGCTACCAACTATGCCAATCTTCTCTTTAGGAGATTGAAAAAAGTCTGCCACATCCAAATTTGTCGTGTGGGATGGATCAAATATGTCATTATCTTGGTATCCAAAATTTACTTCCATATTTTTCTTTTTTTTTTCTTCAGAGAGGCTTGATTTAGGTCAACTAAGTGTTTTGATGTACGACAGGTATGTGACCAATGCCCATTTATTTCGCACAATTTATTTTCAACATTCTTTAAACTTTTATCTTGTGGAGCTTTTCTTTTGTGATCGTAATTTTATGTGGTTCTTTTGAAATTTAAATGATTAGAATGACCACTATGAAAACAATAATTATTTCTTCCTCTACCACGGTCATTACCTCGACCGTGACCACGACCACGACCTCGACCACGATTATCACGAAAATTCACAGCATTCACTTCAGGGAATGGTGTTATTTCAGTTGGTCGGGATTCATGATTTTTCATCAATAACTCATTATTTTATTCGACCACGAGAAGACATGAAATTAATTCAGAATACTGTTTAAAACCTTTCTCTCGATATTGCTGTTGTAGGAGTATATTTGAGGCATGAAAGGTAGAAAATGTCTTCTCTACTATATCAACATCAGTTATTTTCTCTCTGTATAACAACAATTTTGAACGGATTTTAAATAATGCGGAGTTGTAATCACTTACTAATTTGAAATCTTCTAGCCTCAAGTGTATCCACTCATAACGAGCTTTAGGAAGAATAACTGTCTTTTGATGATCATACCTCTTTTTTAAAATTTTTCACAAGATACGAAGATACGAGGATATTTTATTGTAAGATATTCCATTTTCAATCTCTTGTGGAGATGATGACGAAGGAAAATCATAGCTTTTGCTTTATCTTGACTGGATGTCATATTTTCTTCTTTAATTATTTCTCCTAAGTTCATAGCATCAAGGTGAATTTCGGCATCGGGCACCCATGACAAATAATTATTGCCATTAATGTCAAGAGCTGCAAATTCTAATTTTGTAGGTTTGTCATGAAAACACTATCACAAACTATTATATTTATATAGAAATTTGATATGTACTAAATATGCAAAATAATATTTAATTTATTAATTACAACGAAGAGGAAAAAACCGACATACCTTTAGGACCTACCTTTAGTGGAGAAAACAGCAAGAGCTCGTGCTGATAACGTGTTATGAAATTGATGAGCACAACGGGAGTATGGATATGGAAAAATATAATATAATAATATTTTTTATATAAAAATAATAGACAAATAAAAACTAACTAAAATTATAAAATTGGACAATGGGAAATTTTAGTGGAATATGGTGTGGATTTCTCATCAATGATATATATTTCTAAGATCCACCAAAAGTCACGATTTATAGGCAAAGTGGCAAGTAAGATGTGGACTTACATGGACACCAAGCATGAATTACTACAATACACATGGACAACATGAATGGTGACACATGACCTTTAGGACACTAAGCAATGAGCATCTATTTTTTATTACAATATTCATAACTTCAATATCGTTTATCTCTAAAATTGATAAATATGTTTTGTAATTCATTACACATAAAGAGATTTTTTTTTTTTAATTAATGATATTTGGAACAATATCTTATAAAGCTCAAAACTACCATACTTATTTAAATTTAAGGTACAATTTGATGAAACTAAAAGTCTACGGTAAAATATGATACAATTTTATAAAAATGTATTTTTTTTTTTTTTTTATAATTTCACAGTAATCTTTATGGTTTGTAGAATTGAAAGGAACAAAACCCAATCTAATTTAGATCTATCAACATAGTTTTTAAACCATCAACCTAAGTATAGTTTAAAGGGTCTTAATTTTTTTCTCACATGTTATAATAATAGTAATAATTATAGTATAACAATAAAACACGGCTCTTAAAATATCATTTTTTTTTCTTTTAAACAACCCCCAAATGTGATGAAAATATTTATAAATAATAGTAAAAATATCGCAATTTATTTGAGATAGATCACGATAGACTATTATCTGTATCTATCGTGGTCTATCGCACACAAAAAATAAAATTTTCTATATTTATAAATATTTTTATTCGTTTTTTATTTTTAAAAAATAGTCCTTTGTTTTACTAAATTTTAAAATTCTTTTTCGTTTTTTGTTTAGTCTGAGAGTCAAATTGAATTGACTTTTTAAGTATTTATAAACACATTTTTTTTACTTATAAACATTTGTTTAACTACTTGAAAAGTCCATCCAAACATATCTTAAAGTTTTTATAATCCTTATTTATGATCATACTAACAATTTTGTTTTTTCAAAACAATTTTCTCACTTTTTTTCCCCTCCCCCATTAGTTTTAAAATACTCATTCCTCTCTCTATTTTTTTCCCTCTCTAAAGCCTTCTACCTCTTATTCTATTTTTTTTTCTCTAAAATTTTTTTCACTTATTTTTAACTTTAATTCTCTATCTTTAAAATTTTGTTCTCCCTGTTTAAATTATATATATATTTTTTCGAACTCTTAACATTTTTTTTCTCCTCTTACATTTTTTACTCAATACTTGTTTTAGCTCTCTATTTTTTCATCTGTTTTAAATTTTTATCTCTCCCATAATGTATTATTCTCTTTTAACTTTTGTTTACCACCCTTTAATTTTATCTATCTCAAATTTGAGTCTCTCTCTCTCTCTCTCTCTGTTTTAGCTTTGTGGTTCTAAAATCATTACCTTAAACCAAAGTTTAGTCATGAAAGAACACATAAATAAATTATTTTACAAGTGTGGAATGAAATATTAAAATAATTTAAAATATAATAAAAAAATTTAATTAAAACACCTAATCTAAAAATGAACCTCTCAAACATACTCTCAATAATTCAAAATTATTTATAACTATATAATAACTATATTAAAAAGGATAGAACCAAATATTAATATGGTTACATGAACGTCAATTTTAGTACATCATTTATAAATAATTCAATTTTACTAAATTCACTGTTTTTAAAATCACTCATTTCTTAGTACATCAACTATACAGATGTGAGGTTGAATATTCAACCTCAACGAAATTGCTCCCATGACATAACCTTTATGTATTTCTCGTTATATATCTCCCCACAAATTGAATAATGCAAACACTAACTAAATTGGCATGCACCTTTTTTTTAAAAAAAAAGAAAAAAAAAGAAAAACCCATTATTTAATTATGACGATTTATTGAAATTATATTTTGTATCAACTTACTCATTTAAATTCTGAATTGTTTTCAAATATAGAAAAATAAATCAAAATATTTACAAATATAGTAAAATTTTATTGTCTATCTGCGATAGACTACTATCTGTGTCTATCTGTGTCATGATAGATATTTTGCTATTATTTGTAGATATTTTTAGCAGTTTTACCATTTAAAATAATTTTTCAAAAATCATTAACACAAATTTTCTTGCACAAAAATTACAAATGGATTGTTTAAGAGAAAATCACTAATTATTTTTAATATAAGTATGAACTAAAATAGAATAATAAAAACTTGAGTTGTGTTAACTATATAAAAATATTAAAAGCAAGTCTAGCTCAATTAATGTAGAAATATATTAGTGACTAAGAGGAATAAGATTCGATTCTTCTAGTTTCGTGGTATTAAAGAAAATAATAATAATAAAAAAATATGAAAATGAAATAAGGATTATGACTTTGTTTACTTCAAGGAATGTGAATCAAGAAATATAAATGAAAATTTTCATTCTCATCAATGATAATGACCTAAGGCGGAATCAATTAGTGGAGCCTACCACCCATTTGAAAATAGTACCCCATACAAGTTAAATGTGGTCGATCAATCTCATTCTCATTTCTCATTTCGTTAGTCATACCATGTTTTCTTCAATTACTTTATATCTATCATTTTTTTAAGACAATATGTAAGATGAGTGAATCAAATTTCTGAGCTCGACATTAATAGTAAAAGCTTCATGTCAATTAAGTTATTATGTTAACTTACATCTTTACTTTGTCCTCCTTTTATTATTGTTGTTAATTCTAAAAAAACTCTCAAATTCTTAATACTGATATTTTCCTTCCAATAAAAAAATGCACTTTATATTATTCTATTCATCAAATATTTTTTTAAGAAATCATAAAATTTATTTATTTTTTTTAAAAAATATTGAATTATTAATTGTTTTGAAAAAATAGGATCTTTTTATTAGATGACATATATGGTCAGATTAGCATATATTCTTTTAACAAAAAAGAAAAAAACTTTTCTTGATAATTTAATTTTAAATATTTATTTTCAATATCAAATAAATGGATAAATGCATTTAAATTAGTTATAAATTTGGAAATGGTGTTTTAGATCCGTTTGGTATATGATAAGGGTATACACGGGTCGAGTTGGATTAGGTTTAGAGTATCTTTTCGACCCACCTGAAAATTCAGGTTGGTTGGATTGACAATCCAAAAGATCTAAATAAAGTCACAACCCAACCCAATATAACTTTTAAAATTGGGTTGGATTGGTTGTGTAGTCCGAGTTGTTTGAACACTCCTAACATGTCAATTCTATTTTATAGGTTCAGATTAGTGATTCAAATAGATCTAATGAATATTTATTTGACATTACTTCTTACTAAGGGTATTCATGGGTTGGGTTAGGTTAAAAGACTTTTTAAACCCAACCCAATTGTTTGGGTTGTAAATTTCTTCAACCCAAACAACTCTTATTAAAAAATGAAGTCAACCCAACCCAACCATGAAATATTTGAGTTGGGTTGATTCAGGTTAATCGAGTCATTTGTTTAAAAAAATTTCCTAAAAAGAAGCACGACGTAAATATGTAAAAATCTTATTTAATTATCTTCATATACTGAATTAAAATTAACAACTCAATTTCAATTTATATATTGAAAATTTCCCTTCTAAAGTGCAAAGAAACCACTTTAGAGTTGTTAAAGAATAAATTATTAAAAAAAAAAAATGAATTAAATAAAATTAAAAACTGGTATGTAACGCGATGATGGATGTATAGCTGTCTCTTATACACATCTAGATGTGTATAAGAGACAGGGTCAGGAGTTCAATTCATTTTTAGTTATTTTAAATTATAAAAATTCTATAATTATTATCTTTCAATATTATATAATTTATAATGTATATTGTAAAACAAAATATGTACGATATAATAGATTCTACATTATATAATATTATAAAATAATAATCATAAAAAAATTTATGATATAAAATATGTTGATGAATTAGTTAATAATATACTTCACAAAAACCTGTAGTTTTTTTTTTTACCTCCACCAAAGACTAGTTTTTTTTTTTACCTCCACCAAAAACTGTAGTTGATTGGTGAGATTCAATTTAGTAGGTATAACTGTTATGATTTATAAATATATTACCAACCATATTTTGAACCATTTCTAACAAACACAACAAAAGAAAAAAAAAAAGAAACATAAAACACATTTTTTCTTTAGTATGGAAATCAAAACCAATGGAAACAAAAGCAAACTAAACTATTGAGAGTCGAGGTCATCCATGATAGGTGATCTTCAATCAAATCTCTAAATGTAAGTTTATAGACTCTTAAAACACAAGAAAAGCCGTTAGGGATTAAATAAACTCAAATTGAAGACCCTTGAAATTTGAGAGCTTGGGCCACAACCACATGAGCTACCATGTTGGATTCCTTAGTCACATACCTAAAGCCCTTGATTTTCACCTTCAACTTTCACTTGCTAATTTTCTTAGGCAAAGCCTACTGAGAGAAGACCTCAGGCAATTCAAATTTTCTAGCTATATTTCCTTAAATATTATGTGTATAATGAGCACCTATTTATAATAAGGTGGATACAATAAGGTATACAAATAGTCCTAAATTTTAAGAGAAGATACAATAAAAGATACAAAAGGATTTAAATAGAAAGTCTAAATAAATATAAGAAAATCTGATACACCCGCTCAAACTCAAGACGGGGAAGTAGTGATGAGTTTGACAGAATAGTTCTGAAAGGAGTGTGAAGAAAGAGGCTTAGTGAATAAGTCAGCAATCTGGTCACAAAAGGAGACGAAACTAACAGTAAGATCTTTGTGAAGAACCTTTCCATGAACAAAATGATAGTCAATTTCAATATGTGTGGTGCGTGCATGAAAAACAAGATTGTTGACAAGAGAAATAGAAGATACATTATCACACCATAACATAGAAGGATCGGAGAGGAAACCATGAAGATCACACAACAGCTATTGGAGCCAATAAATGTCAGCTATGGTATTGGAAAGAGAACAATTCATAGCTTTAGTAGATGAGCAAGAAACAGTGGGTTGCTTTTTAGTAAACTAGGAAACATGAGAAGAGCCAAGGAAAACAACATATCCTGAGGTGGAGCCACGATCAAAGGAATCGCCAGCCCAATCAACATCATAGAACGTCTGTAGAGAAAGCTTGCCAGGTTTGAATAGAATACGAAAGCCTCATACCACAAAGATCGAAAGATGTGTTTGACAACGGAGTAATGAACAATAGTCAGTCGCTACATAAACGGACTAACACAATTAACAACAAAGGTAATGTTTGAACGTGTGAATGTGAGATACTATAATGATCCAACAAGCTTCCGGTAGAGAGTGACATCAGAAAAAGGCGGAGCAGAAGCATGAAGATCAACAGTGGTGGACATAGGTGTAAGACAAGGTTTGGCTATAGACATGTGAGAGGAACGGAGTAGGTCAACAAGATATTTAAATTGGTTAACAAAAATACCACCACTAATAGTCTGAACTTCAAGACCCAGAAAATAACTGAGCTTGCCAAGATCTAAATTCTAAAATTCTGTAGCGATTATGATCTTTAATCGGTGAACATAATCTAAATCATGACCAGTAATTACAATGTCATCAACATATAACAGAAGATATGTCAAGGAAGAATCAACAGATCAAAAAAATAGTGAATTATAAGAAGTGGACACGATGAACAAGGTGAATAAATAGAAAGAAAAATGATCATACCATGCCCCAGGTACCTATTTGAGTCCATAAAGGCTCTTGTGAATAAGACAAACATGATTGAGGCAGGATTTATCGATAAAATCGATAGGTTGAGACATGTAAACAACTTCTTGTAACTGGTCATGCAAAAATGCACTGTTGACATCCATCTAATGCAAAGGCCAAGAGTAGGTTGCAACAAGTGTAAAAATTACACAAACGGTAGGCTTCTTAACCACATGACTAAAATTCTTGGAGAAATCAAAATCTTCAATCTGATGATACCCTCTGGTCGCCAGATGAGCTTTGTAACGAGAAACAAAACCATCATATTAAATTTTGTGCAAAAGACCACCTTCCATCCAACCACATTTATATAAGGAGATATAGGTACAAGAGACCATGTGCCTTGCACCTAAAAGACAGGAAATTCCTTAACCATGGCAGAGCACCAGTGTGAAAATTTAGAGGCTTCAATGTAAGAAACAAGATTGGAGGGTAGGGAGTCAAGAGAAGAGAGGGTAGGAGAAGGATTGGTGGGCGAAGTTATAGGTGAATAAGAAGTAGGGTGTGGTGGCGGTACAGTTGGGTTGTGTTTATAGGAGAAGACAATAATGAAGATGTAACAACCAAAATTGGTGAAGTCCTAATGGATGAGCCCTGAATATTAAACTCAACGACAATTGGTATAAAATTGTTAGTAGAAGTAGTGGAAGAAGAGTCAGGAGAAGGAATGGGAGAAGAAGAGTGAGACAAATTACTGACAGAAGATTGAGAAGAAGACAGAGAATGAGAGCTAGGTATAGTAGTGGCAAAAGGGAACCTAAAAAATAACATGATGAAAGAATGGTCTTTTTAATTGGAATACTATAACAAATGTAACCTTTTAATCCAATGTATATCCTGAGAAAACATGTTGAGAAGTTTTAGGTTCTAGTTTATGATTTTTGTATGATTTTAACAAAGAATTGCATGTTGGGGTTAATGTCCTTAAATCTCATGGGTTTTGTAGTTTGTAAATCTTTTGTATAAGAATTATTTATTTAAATAAAATAATATTTTATTTTATTTGACCTTTAGTCTGCATTAACCCAAATCTGACAAACTAAGATCCAATGTTATTTAATGTAACTTAAACATGTATTTGGTTGACATACAAGTGGATCATGTTTAAGTAATAACCTGAATGGTCTGTAGTACATAGATACGACCCATTTTGTGATTGTTACAATTATTGTAAAGTGTTACAAATGATATGATCCTGATCACTCATGTAAAAATATGCGAGTAGTGGTATCCTATACAAAGAGTTTGTATAAGATCGGACCGTGAAATTATTAGTCTCTTTTTATAACACTGTTACTTGAAGAGACTTAATTTCACTGGGATGACCATAGGTAACTTAACCTTAATCTTGAGCGAATTGTGAACTCCTGCTTATGAGGGCGATCCTTTGATCTGCATGGGTAAGAGTGGCTAGATTCTCCGACTCAATATGCCTACCATTTTGGAGATTTTTTTTTTTTTTTTTGGAGAAAACGAGGCCCTCAATAGAATAGAATAGGAGAAGATCGTTGTTGTTCAGTAGAAGGCTGTACAATAGCTTTGCAAAACTACTAAGAGGCAGACAAAGATTTTCTTTTGTAGAGTTGCAACGCTAGGACACAGACAAAATGATGTGGTTCGTGAAGCTTAGGTGGTCCGGTTCGCTTGGTTCGAGCGTTTCGCAGTTGAGTTCTTCTTTTGGTCCAGTCCAACAATCTATTTGTTGTAATAATTATTTTTTTAATTAATTAAATTAACATAAATATTATATTAATTTAATTAATTATTTAGGAGTCTAATGTCGGTCCATATATTATTCTTTAAATTGTGCATTTGATGTATGGTTTATTTTTATATAATATATGTCATAATATATGCCATATAGAAAACCTCACTATAGCTTATGCATTTAATCATGCTCATGAATCATGTAATATAATTGTTATAATATATGTTTGCATGCATTAATGACATCATCATGCATCATTATATTATAATTGTTATAATATATAGTTAAAATGTATGAATGAATGTCATTATGGATTTCATTACTTTAGTATATAAGTGTTATGTATGTTAAGTAATGAAATGAGAATTGCATTAAGCATGTCATTACTTTTAGTTTAACTTTATAACTGTTATAATTTTTTCAAAGTATGATATCAAATACATGGTTTTAATTTGTTTCCTTTATTTCATAATTGTTATAATTAAATGAAGTTAGAAATTAAAATCAATGATAAAGAATTGAATTAAAATAATTTTTTTAAAAAAAATAGTTTAAAATATGATTGACATAGATCTAAGTTCAAAAATATTTCTAATATGATTAGAAATTGATTTAATATTTTTAATCAGTTTAATAGAATTAAATTGGTTTTAATAAAAGATTAAAATTGTTAAGGGATAACTGACTACCCTTCGGTGGCTTTTATCCAAAATCACTAAAGCATCATTGCAAAAATTAGATGTTAAAAAGGGTTCATTGAGTTTTTGCTAAAATTGATTGGATGTTTTAAAGTTATGCTAAAATCTAATGTAGATCAATTTGTTTCATTTCAACAAAATGTCAAATTGTATTTTTTCCGTCATTTGGCTCTATTTGTTTGACCGTATTTAATTATAGAACTTGGAAATATTCAATTAAAACATTTTCTGTGGTTAACGACCTCAACTTCGTCTTGACTAAGGATTGTCCTCAAGTTCCAACCCCTGATGCAACACAAAATGTTTGTGATGCATACAAAATGTGGACGGAGATTAATAATAAGGCTAGAGTTTTACATTTTTGCAAGCATACCTGATGCCTTAGCCAAAAGATTTGAGAGCATGGTCACTGCACATCAGATCATGCAATCAATGCAAGAAATTTTTGAGGGAAAGTTCTCACAATTCAAGCAAAGTGGGGTTGATGACGACGAACCAGCAAGTCAGTTCCCTAAATAAACTTCAGTCTATATTGAATGCCAAAGGACAAATAAAGAAAGGAGATGTTGCCAAATTTAGTGAAATTAATCTACGAGGTTCATCCTCTAAGATGAAACTTGGAGTTTATGATATGGTCTTTAGAGTTGATCCTACTACTTTTTCAGAAAAGGAAGAACTCCGATGAAAGTAAATATGATTTATTTGTCTTGGAGATGTTCTTAGTAGAGAATGATGATTCTACTTGGACAGTTGATTCAGGAGTTACTAATCACGTATGTTCTTCCTATCAGGGATTTAATTCCTGGAGACAATTGGTAGCTAGAGATATGACTTTTACAGTTGGTACTGTTTCAGTTGTTGCCGTAGGTAGGCTTAAGTTATTTTTGGACAAGAAACGATATGTGTTATTGGACCACGTGTATGTAGTTCCCAATACCAAAAGGAACTTAATTTTTTTTTTCTTGTCTGATTGAACAAAAGTATTCTCTATCCTTCTTAGAAAATAAAGTGTTTATTTTTAAGAATGGAATGAAGCTAGGCTTTGGTTCAATGGAAAATAACTTGTTTGTACTAAGGTTGTTAGTTACAAAAGTCGTCCTCAAGACTAAAATGTTCAAAATGGCAACAACTGCCAAAAGACCGATAATTTCTCCTAAAGAAAATTTCAACTTTGGCATCTAAGGTTAGGTCACATTAACTCAACAGGATTGAGAGATTGGTGAAAAATTGACTTCTAAATAGTTTAGAAGAAAACTCTTTACTTGTATAAGAGTCATGCCTTGAAAGAAAAATGAAAAAACGACCTTTTACTAGAAAATGTTATAGAGCCAAAGAGACCTTAGGCAGATCTCTTTGATCCGATGAGTGTAAGAGCAAGATGAGGGTATGAATATTTTATCTCTTTCATAGATGATTATTCTAGATATGAGTATCTATACCTAATGCAACACAAGTCTAAAACACTTGAAAAATTTAAGGAGTACAAGACTGAGGTTGAAAACTTGTTAGGTAAAAAGATAAAAATACTACAATCTGATCGTGGTGGAGTATTGGACTTAAAATTCCAGAACTTTATGATAGAATATTAATTGCATGGATTAGATTCATAAAATTTAATATAGATTTGATTTATATTAAATATCATGATTGATTGAGAAAATTCAAAATACAATATAAAAACAATAGGTTATGTATTATATTCAATATAACATATAGTTAATATATAATATATGATAAGTTGGTTATTATATATATATATATAATTCTATTTATTAAATTATTTGAATTTAATAAATAATTTAACTAAGGAGAGAGTTATAACTCCCACCTTATTTTCTCTCATTCAATCGTGTGGAGTGAGGAGACGTTATAGGTCGATTTTTTTTCTTCCTGGCTTCTTACACAAAAAATGCTCTGGGTTATTCAATGATGTTCTCCCAGTAAGAAAACATAATTATTCTTTTCAAATTCTCTCCCTCCCCCAAAATCATAGCAAAGCCCATACCTCTTACGAATTCTCAACCCCTAAAGAGAATACAGAGGATTACCTCTTGGTGGTGGCGACTTTGAGTTATTGTACTTGTTCGTGACTGGATCAAAAAGGAATTCATGAAGTTTTTTGCTTCAAGGGTAAGTGTGACTAATCCTAATTTCCTTCATTGTTTATTTATAAAGCATGTTGTGAAGTCTTTGTTATATGCATAATTTAGTTCACTGTATTTTAATTCTTTGTGAAATTGAAGTTGGGACACGATCCACACTTACGCATCGGACCTCACAGTCCTTCAATGCCTCATACTCTCACTGGCTAGAAAGAGGTCTAATTTATATTTGGACTATAAATAATTGTTTGTTAGAGGGATCGATGGTACTTAATAAGTTAGATGTAACTACAGGGATAAAATAGCAATTTGACCCAACTGTAGTTACGAGCAATTTGTAAAAAGTCAACTTACTGTTGATTGGTTATATCCATGGATATAGAAATATATCTACAGTGCGAAGAGTGCAACTTCATTCATTAGTGTAATGACCAGCGAATGTTGATTATTTTAATTAAAGAGTACGATTAATTAATCTCATATCATTAGAGGTTCTAGTCTGTAGGTCCATAAGGTCGTCTTGCTAGCTCATTAAGGGTTAAATAAGAATAAATTAATTTTTAGATTAATTTGAATTGTTTAAATTAATTGTATGAGATGTAATTGATATAATGTATATGGTGTTGGATTTTATGTCCTTAAAACTCGTGATTTGTGAACAATAAACTCATTCTGTAAATCAATAAAGTTGTTATTGATGTTTGATTCAATAAAGTTATATTGAATATATGAATTGCATATTTCATTTTAAAAATAAATCCAATAAACTTAAAGATCCATGACTATTACATGAGTACTTGAACTTTATGTGGAGATATAAGAGTGGATCATGTTCGAATAAATAGTCTAAATGATCTATAGTATATGAATAAAGTTGGATGCCTTATTCTGGTAGCACTATCGAATGCGGCCCAATCTATAGTTATTACAAGGAGTTGTAAAGTGCTACAGACAAAGTGATCCTAATTCGTACATGTAGTGACATGAGTGATGGAGTGAACTAACACGCAACGAAGAAAATTAGAATCAATAAGCATTCTAATTACACTTAATTTGAGTTTAAAACATGCTTTAGAAAGACTATTTCACGAGAGGATTTGCTGAACACAATACCTTTGATGAATCTTCTTCAAAACCAGCTGAGCTATACGAAAAGATACTTCAATCTTCAAGTAAACCACCACAAAGATCTTCTCTACTATTCTCTTGCAAGGATTGTGTGATGGAAACGCTAAATTGAGCTGGTTTTAATAGAACTAAAGAGGGTTTGTTGAGGGTTTCAAATTCTGCCGATTTTTTGTAGAAATTCTGAATGCATCGCTAATCATTCAACCTAACTCCAATTTATAAATCTTTCAATATGCAATCTCAAAGCTTGCATGAAGGTCAGCTCCTTCTTCATGAATTTAATGGAGATTGAGTGGAATTAGATGAATAAGGTGCTTGCACCTTTAATGGAGATTTCCAACTTTTGGAAATTTTCCTTTTTTTTTTTTTTTTTTCAAAATTGCTTTCTAAAATAAATTTAATAAATAAACTAATTTATTTGTTTATTAGTTTTATAAAAATTAATTCAATTAATTAATTTTAGATAAAACTAATTGATTAAATATTTTAATTAATTTTGTTAATTTAATATCTAATATTAAATTAATAAAACACCAATTTCACTATAGAATATTATTTCATATAATTAATATTTAAAACATAATTTAAACATTAATTGATTCTCCAATTTTATTTAATTTTGATAAAATTAAACACTTCAATTATATCGAATACACTTAATAGAAACCCTAATTAAATTCAAACATTTCAAATTCTAAATCCTAATTTCAAATCTCATCAAGATTACTCAATTTACTAATCCAAATTACGAGCTAGTAGAGGGACCTTATGGACCTATAGATCATGAGCTCCAACGATTTGCAATTAATTGGTTAAACTCTTTAAACCGAATTAGTCACTATTTGTTAACTGTCAAGACATTCCACTATAGCTCGATAGTTATACTCTCCTCACTGTAGATATATTTTTGTCCATTTTAACCATAATCGAAAAGTCAACCCTTCACAGGTCGTTCGTATTTACAGCTGGGTCAAAGATACCCCTGTAAATACATCTTCCTCCTTAAGCTCCCACTGATCTTCCATTGAACATTTGATTTATAATCCAACTTATAAACCATAACCCTCTCTTTTATGAAAGGGCGGGGCCTCGCTATCCAAGACTAGGTATCAACGCTTAAGAGAACAACCTATCTATTAACCCTAAGTCGGGTAGGAGCGAATTCTATATTGCAAAGCTATGTCCCCGGCTATCTATCCGGTCTTATCCTCAAAATGGGAGACTTATTGAGCAGTGTTGTTGGACTACTCTCACCTATTCAGATCAAAGGATAATCTCGAATAAAATTACACGTTTAATTTTGAAATTAAACAAAATTGGAGAATTGGTTAATATTTAAATATGATTTAAATATTAAATCCATGAATAGGGATTCATGGTGGTGGAATTAGTATTGAATTAATTTCATATTTGATATTAAATTATTAGAATTAATTAAATTTGTTAATTAACTATTATTAATTTTATTAGAAAAATTAAATTTGTATTAATTTTTGTAAAATTAATTTCAGTTTTAATTTTAAGATTAAAAACTTAAATTGAAATTTAATTTTGTAAATAGTTTCAAAATTAAATGGAAAATGAAGAAAATGAGAAAATCTCAAAGTGAGATTTTTCCCACTTCAACCTAGTAGCTCATTCATGGTTCCACTAATTTAACAGCTCAAATTCTCAAGTTTGAGCTGGAAGTCATGCATAAGGTTTGTTGCTTGAAAGTCATGCAATAAAACTTCAGTTCTGAGTAGAAATCGGGCATGCAAATAGTTGAATTTTGTTTAAAAAAAAGTATTTGATGAAGTGTTCTTCACACTGCTGAAAAACTAGTTCTTCACCTCCATTTTTCCTAATTCAAACTTGTTTTGAGTCTCACAACTCAATCTATGGTTCCAAGGGAATAGTAGAGAAGACCTTGTGATGGTTCACAACCAAAGAAAAAGGAGATTGCAGCAGAAGATCGTGATTCAAGAGGTACTTCAAAGGTTAGTGTTAAAACTCTCTTTTTAGTTTATGAGCATGCTGAATTTGAAACAAAAATTAATGAATTAGATTGCTTAATGATCCTGTTTTTCTTTTGCTGCTTGTTTCCGTATTCCAAAAATTGGTATCAGAGCATCATTTAAGCATTCAATTCGGTTTAATTTTTGCTTAGTGGATTTTTTTCGTAAGTTGTATGAAAATGATGAACTGATATGGTTTTTCTGAGTTTTGGCATTGTTTTCTCTTCAATTATGTTGCAATTCTTGTAATTGGCTCTTGTTTGATGGGCCTTATTGTGTGTTTAAGTGTTTATAATTCAATTGAAGTCATTAGAGTTAGAATTAGGATGTAATTGAAGAAAGAAGTGAAGAAGGTCGAGCAACAGAAATTGGATTTTCAGACACTACCCGATGCTCGATGCTCGATGCCCCATACTGGATTCACGATGGCATACTCGATGGTACTTGATGGCATACTCGATGGTATTTTGTGAAATACTCGATACAATGCTATACTCGATGGTATTTTGTGAAATACTCATTGCACGATGCCATACTCAATGGTACTCGATGGTATTTTATGAAATACTCGATGCATGATGCCATAATCGATGGTACTCAATGCTCATACTCAATGATATTTAGTGAATCACTTGATGCACGATGCCATACTTGATGCTTGAGGGCATACTCGATGCTCGATGGTAGACTCGATGCTTGAGGGTACTCGATAGTTTTTCCTAGTTCAGCCCAATTTTGAGAATTGGAGATTCGAGTCCGGCTCCAGGCAGTTCGAGCGATCCAAAAGTGTTTTGGAGCCAGTTTTTTTTGCTGATTTTTGTAATAATTAGGCCTTTGTTTTCTTGAAAATGCCAAAACTAAACCCATATCAGTCTGTGTTTAATTATTTATGCATGTGGTGTATGTTATAATTAAATAAATCTAGTATGTGCATAAAGTATGCCAAGTAGATTTAAAATCCCACCATAGGAAGCATGTTACATGCATTGAAAGTATGTTATAAAGTGTTATAATATATAGTATGCATGTATAGGGTTTTAAATTTTTTAATATAAATGCTATATTAAATGTTGAATGCCTTTGATGTATGTTATGGATGCTTAGCATGTCTAAAATTTTGTAAATTGTTATAAAATTGGGTTATAGACATTTAAAATTCATAACAAAGATAAGTTACATACTCACGTAAGTTAACCAACTGTTTTAAATAGTTAAAATAGGTCGACATCTTGTAAAACATGGTTACAAACTCAACCGATATATAATCTTGTCTAAGGCTGGAGGTTCTTAAGTTGACGGTCAAGAGTTGAGACTGCCTCAACGTAGTGGGAGGGTTGTGAACCGACCTGTACACTACATGGGTTTAACAGAAGCCCAAAACATCATATCTGATGATGGAGTTGAGGATCCGTTGTCTTATAAGCAAGCAATGGAAGATGTTAACAAAGATGAATGGATTAAAGTCATGAATTAGGAAATAGAGTTTATGTACCTCAATTCTGTCTGGGAGCTTGTGGATCAACCTAATGGGGTAAAACCTATAGGTTGTAAATAGATCTACAAGTGGAAAAGAGGTGTAGATGGAAAGGTAATGCCTTTTTGAATGCTAATCTTGAGAAGACCATCTACATGACTCAACCAGAAGGATTCATTCACCAAGATCAAGAGCAAAAGGTTTGGAGGCTTTATAGGTCCATTTATGGACTAAAACAAGGATTTAGATCTTGGAACATTAGATTTGATAGTGCAATCAAATCATATGGCTTTGATCAGAATGTTGACTAGCCTTATGTTTACAAGAAAATCATCAACAACTCAGTAGCTTTCCTAGTGTTGTATATGGATGATATGCTATTCATTGGGAATGATGTAGGTTTTCTAATTGACCTTAAGAATGTTGGGATTGGTTTCCTAATTCTCCCGAAGTCTTGTAGTCTGTAAACACTGTACACATTGTTATGAATAAAATAAGAGTTATTTTATTTTGCATTTACTCATATCCAATAAACAAAGCTCCATGGTTATTGTATGAAAACTTAAGCATGTATATGAGATATACAAGTGGATCATGCCTTGAGTGATAACCTAAAAAGGTCTATAGTATAAGGATTAAGGAGGGATACCTGATTCTAGTGACACTACGGGCATGACCCGCTTTGTAAAGGTTTATAAGTATTGTGAACTACTACAAATGGTTGATCCTGGCCTTTCATGTGGAGACATGCGAGCGGGGGTGTCCTATACAAAGAGTTTGTATGAGACCGGACCACAAGATGAATAGTCTCTTTATATAACGTCGTTGATACTTGAGACTTACATCTCCCCTAAATGACCATAGGTGACATGACTTCAATCTTGAGTGTTTGGGAACGCTTGCCTTTGAGAGCGGTCCTTTGATTAGTATGAGTGAAAGTGGTCAGATTGCCAACTCAACAAGCCTACCTTTTTGGAAATTTTTCTGATTGGGAAGCTGGGAACTCAGTTACAAAAAATAGAATTCACCTTCCCCGAAGCAGGGGTAAGTAGATAGATTGCTCCCTTAAGGACTAATTCTAGGTCTTTAACATAGTGACCACAACTTCTCTTTGGAAGAGAGGATTCAATCATAGTAGGATTATGATTTTTTTTCATTAGAGAGATTAGTGGTACTTAAGGAGTTAGATGTAACTACCGGGGAAAAAGGTAAATTGGCCCAGTTGTACTTACGAGCGATATGTGAAGGGTTATCGCACCGTTGATTGGTTGATATGGACGCAAAATATATCTATAGTAAGGAGAGTGTAGCTGTCGGTCTTTAGTGGAGTACCCGACAGTTAACAGATGGTGGATCTTGTGACTAAAGAGTTTAGCCAGTTATTCACGTACCATTGGAGCTTCAAGCTATAGTTTCAAAAGGTCCCCTTGGTAGCTCAATGGATTCAAGTTGAGAAACATTTCTTGGGGTTGATTTGAAATGTTGAAACTGACAAGAGAAAATTCAATTATATATGATATAATTGGTGTGATATATGAAATACATCAAGTGAAGGATTAATGTAAATATGATTTACATTAAGTTCCATAAAATAGAAAAAGAACTATGATTTATATCTTTCATGAGATGAAATATTACAACTATAGGTTATAAATATAACATGGTAAGTTGTTTATCATATTTATTTATAATAATATTAATTATTTGATAATTATCTATTTTTCTCTAGTAACCAATTGAGTGGGAGGTTATTAGTGGTTTTATGGTAACCTTGAGATAAAAGGAAAATTTTTTTCCTAAAATTATAAGTTATTCGATTAAGAAATTTTCTCACGGACAAGGCTATCAAGTGAAATTGTTTCACTAAGCGATAACATTAGAGAGACTAAATGATCGTGGACATTATCTATACGATAGTTCATCAGTTGGTCGTAGCTAAATGATCGCGTGGCATTATCTATATGATAGGTTGCCATCTTCTATATGATTAAGCACATCGTCAATACGATAGACTGTGTCATCTCCCACTTGCTCAATCGTCTACACGATTGTTGTTCCTCCAGTCTCTTCCTCTAACTAAGATCATACATAGCCCACAACTCCTAGATTCTCATACTGAGAATACTAAAGTAACCATTGTGGTGGTGTCCTTACTCAACTCAATTGATTTCGAGGTTCCGGAGGTCGTTCGTTGGGTTCGTCATCTTTGTGTTCGTGTTGTTCGTGTGGTGTTTGCTGTTGATTGTGTTGTTCTACCGGTCGTTGTGTTCGAGGGTTGAGGTGCTATTCTAGGACGCATTGAAGTGATCAAGGGAGTTTGAAGAATGAGTCTTCATAGGTAAACATACTCCAGCCCTTGATTATCTTGTTAGCATGCTTTAATTTCTTGTTGTGCATGACCTGTTAGTTTATGTTTATTAATTGTAATTGTTAATGTTCAATTTCAAATGGAATTTAGAATGATCCTTCTGCTACTCATGGAAATCCTCATGTTTGATTTCCTTCAAATAAATGGCTAGCCGCCCAATTCTAAATGAAAGATTTGGGAGAGGCGCAGTTTGTTCTAGGGATCCATATCATAAGGGATCGTAAGAACAAAAGGTTAGCCTTGTCTCAGGCATCGTACATTGACAAGATGTTGATCAAGTACTCGATACAAAATTCCTAAGATACCTCAAGAGATTGAAGAGATGAGACGGGTTTGCTACGCATTGGTTTTTGGTAGCCTTATGTATGCAATGTTTTGTACTAGACCTAACATTTGCTATGCAGTAGGGATTTATCGGTCGATATCGGTCCAATCCAGGATTAGATCACTGGACAGCGATCAAAACAATCCTCAAGTATCTTCGGAGAACGAGGGACTATATGCTTGTGTATGGAGATAAGGATTTAATCCTTACAGGATACACAAATTCTGACTTTCAGACTGATAGAGATTCTCGAAAATCGACATCAAAGTTAGTGTTCACTCTGAATGGAGGGGTTGTAGTATGGCAAAGCATCAAGCAATGATGCATCACAAACTCTACTATGGAAGCCGAATACGTAGTTTGTGAAGCTGCTAAAGAGGCTATTTGGCATAGGAAGTTTTTTTACTGATGTGAAAGTTGTTCCAAATATGTCTTTGCCTGTCACACTTTATTGTGATAACAACGGGGCTGTAGCAAATTCTAAGGAACCTCGGAGTCACTGAAGAGACAAACACATAGAACGAAAGTATCATTTGATCCGGGAGATTGTGCATCACGGTGATGTGATTTTCATAAAGATCGCGTCGGAGTACAACGTTGCTGATTTGTTTACAAAGGCTCTTACGGCTAAAGTGTTCGAGGGTCATCTGGATAGTCTCGATCTACGGAATATGCGACACATTGTCTAGGGCAAGTGGAAGATATTATTAGGGTATAGAGTATGCCCTAGTTTGTTGTATTTTGTATTGTTTTGTATTTTACATTAGTCTCCCGAGGCTTTAGAAAAAGTGGGAGATTGTTAGGATTGGTGTCCTAAATCTCCTGGTAGTCTCGTAGTTTGTAAATATTTTGTAAACATATTGTTATTAATAAATAAGTGTTATTTTATAAGCATTTACTCAATCCAATAAACTAAGTTCTGTGGTTATTTTATGTAACTTAAGCATGTATGTAGAGACATACAAGCGGATCATGCCTTAAGTAATAACCTAAATGGTCTGTAGTAGATGGATAAAGGAGGGATACCTTATCCTGGTGAAACTATGGATACGGCCCGTTTTGTAGATGTTACAGGTGTTGTAAAGTGCTATAAATGGTATGATCCTGACCATTCATGTGGAGACATGAGAGCAGGGGTATCCTATACAAAGAGTTTGTATAAGACCGGACCACGAAATGATTAGTCTTTTTATATAACGCCATTGATAATTGGGACTTACATTTCACTAGAATGACCATAGGTGACATGACCTTAATTTTGGGTCTTGAACATAGTGGCCACACCCTCTCTTGGGAAGAGAGAACTCAATCATAGTAGGACTATGACTTATTGTTCATTAGAGGAATCAGTGGTACTTAAGAAGTTAGATGTAACTATACGGCCAAAATGGTAAATTGGCCCAACTGTACTTACGAGCAATTTTTGAAGAATCATCGCACTATTGCTTAGTTACATAGACACACAAATATATCTATAGTGCAAAGAGTGCAACTATCAGTCTTTAGTGGAATGCCCAACCGTTAATAGATGGTGAAAATCGTGATTAAAGAGTTTAGTCAATTATTCACGTACCGTTGAAGCTTCAAGCTACAGGTCCATAAGGTCCCCTTGGTAGATCAATGGATTTAAGTTGAGAATCAGATTTTGGGTTAGTTTGAAGTGTTCGAATTAACAAGTGGAGTTTGATTATATATGATATAATTAAATTGAATCGATTATATGAGATATAATTGATAGGATGAATTCGATACATTATATAATTGGAGGAATTAATATAAATGTGATTTATATTAAATTCTATAAAAGAGAAAAAGAACTATGGTTTATATGTTTCATTTGATGAAATATTAAAACTATAGGTTATAAATATAATATGATAAGATAGTTATAATATTTATTTATAATATATTAATTATATGATAATTAATTATTCTTTTTCTTAATAATTAACTTGAGTGGGAGGTTATTTGCGGTTTATGATAACTGTGTGATAAAAAGAAAAATAGTTTTCCAAATTAAATGATTCATCATTTGAATCGTTCTCACAAGAAAATCACTATTGAGTAAAATAGTTTTACTCAATGATAGTCTCGGTGACTAAACGATCAAGTATCGAGTTTACTATACGATAGTTACTCGTTGTTACACGATCGAGTAGCAAGTCTATATGATAGCGTTCTTCTTCTACACGATCGAGTATTAAGTCTATACAATAGACTTCCTTCTTTTGTCACATACTCGATCGTCTACTCAATCGTTTACTTCCTCCATTCCTCTATCCAAAATCATACAAAGCCCACAACTCCTGGATTCTCACACTGAGAATACCAAGGTAACTCTTGTGGTAATGTTCTTGTTCTGTTTGAGCGTCAAGGATCGAGTTGTACTCGATTATGATCGAGGTTCATCCAGTTGCTCGTCGAGTTCTGATCATTACGTTTGAGTTCGTGCTGTTGGACGCGTTGCTAAACGATTGAGGGATACTTAATGAAAGTGTTCTTCAAAGGTATTGCATACACAATTCCTTGTTTGTTCTTTAAGAAGCATGTTGTAATTTATTCGTTATACATAATCTGTTCTTCTACACTGTAATTGTTTGTTTTCTTTCTCAAAAGAGTTTGGAACGATCCACTTCTGCTTACTGGTTCTTTTATTTAGAATTCCTTCATATATAACACCGTTCATAATAAAGACTTACATTTCACCAGGATGACCATAGGTAACATGACCTGAATCCTGAGTGAGTTGTGAACTCCTGCCTGTGAGGGCGGTTCTTTGATTTGTATGTATGAGAGTGGCCAGATCACCGACTCAACAAGCCTACCATTTCGGGTATTCGTCTGATTCAGGAGCTGGGAACACAGCTACATAAGAAGGAATTCACTCATTCCCTGAGGTCGGGGTAAGTAGATAAATTGCTCCCTTAAGGTCTGATTTTGAGGTTTGAACAATGTGGCGCCACACCCTCTCCTGGAGCGAGAGGAGTTTAGTCATAGTTAGATGTAACTATAGGGGCAAAAAGGTAATTTTGGTCTAGCTGTACTTACAACCATTTTGTGAAGGGTCATCATATTGTTGATTGGTTATATCCAATGGATACATAAATATATCTGTAGTGCGAAGAGTGCAACTGTCGATCTTTAGTGGAGTGCCCGACAGTTAACAGATGGTGAATAATTTAATTAAAGAGTTTGATTAATTATTCATGTATCCTTGGAGCTTCAAGCTACAGGTCCATGAGGTCCCCTTGGTAGCTTAATAAGATTAAATGAGAATCGGTTTTTGGATTAATTTGAATTGTTCAAATTAATAGAGGGATTTAATTATATATGATATAATTAAGTTATTTTAATTATATGTGATATAATTATTATAATGTATTTGATACATTATAGCTTCAGTGAGAGGAAATAAATATTTGAATATGATTCAAATATTATTAATATGAATTAGATTCATAATTATTAAATTTAATATAAGTGTGATTTATATTAAATGTCATATAAAAGAGAAAAGAAACTATATGTTATATTGTATATATTACAATATTAAAACAATAGGTTATAAATTATATTTGATATAACATATAATTTAATATATATATTAAATATTATTTTAATTTAAAATGAGGGAGGGAGTTACAAGTCCCTCCTATGTGGGTGGTTGATGCAATTTTGGCTTTTAGAAAGAGATGGGAGGGTCTCTTTCTTATGTGTGACACACATTGTGAGAAAGATAGAAATAGTTCTGTGAGTTTTGAGTTGTTGGTGAAGGTTCTCAACTCTTCCTCCTTTCTACTCAAATCTGAATTCCCCCATTCCAAAATAGCTAGAGCCCACCACTCATGGGTTCTTTGCCTGAGACTACTGAGGAAACATTGTGGTTGTGTTTGTATTCTGTTTGAGGGATTCTTAAAGATAGTCTTCAAAGGTATGCTTTTTTGGAACCCTAAGCTTTTCTTTTGTTAAAGCTTGCTATAATTTTGTAAATGCATATCTTATTCTTTATTTACAGTAAAAACTTACATTCAATGAAAGGTAGGACTTGGAACGATTTTGCTTCCGCTCATGGTTCCCTTCAATTTTGGGATCCTTCAAAGTGATTATCAAAATTTTGTGTATTGCATATCTTTCATTGTTATATCAAAAAGATAGTACACATGGCAATCAAATCGAAATCACAAAGTGCTTAATATATAATGAAAATAACAGGATAATTAAATAAAAAAAATCAAATAGCAATAAAATACCAATCAGATAGCAATCACATAACACTCACATGACAATCAAATAGAAATCATAAAGCACTTGATATGTAATGAACATCACATGGAAATAAAATAGCGATCAGATAGAATCCATACACAAATCATATAGAAATCAAATATCAATCATATATCCCTATTTGATTCTTTATGCTTGAACAATCTACTTGTGCTCCTATTTCCCAATTTGGTGGCCTCCTAATTACCATATCCTTAACTTCTTATTTTTGTAAATTAGTTAGTAATTTCTGCCAACCTTCTAATTTTCACCTGATTACATTCAAATTTTTTGTCAATTAGTTAATTATTTCTAATTATTATTTGATTACATTCTATTATCTGACAATTAGTTTAGAAATTGAGAGAAGAGAAAGTTAAAAAAAAAAAAAAAAAAAATACACCATTGTACTTGCATGAAATAAATAACGAAGATATATTTGATGTCCACAATATGATTGTTCAACATGTGCAAATTTAAATGTTCTTCTATTATGAATCACATGCTTACAACGGCTATACTTCGTGTTTTTTGCCAATTCAACAATTTAAGGAATCTTTTGCTTCTAAGGTCTTCTTGCTTGACATTTAAAAATTGGAGGCAATATAATGTTGTTCACCTGTAAAATACTTCTACAATAGAAATTGGATAGGAATCATATAGCAATTACATTGATATAACTCACACATATATATAAGCACATAATATTAGATATGGTAATTAGATAGAAATTAGATACCAATCAGATAGTAATCTCATGGCCATCAAATAGTAATTAGATCACAATCAGATAACAATCACAATATAAGAGACGTTACTCAATCTCTAGTTAAAATATGAACTAAGAAAACCCAAATCAAACCCCTGTTGATGAACCTACACTCCACAGTCTCTTCAAATCTCAACAAATCAACTTAATAGAATAGAAAAAGGAAAGCAGAATCATCCTTTTGAAATAATATTCTTTTTGTTAAAGCAATGGGCCTTTTAATTACAATTAGTTGAACTTCATAGATAGGCCCATTGTAACGACCCGAGTTTAGGAGGGGTACATGAATGAACCGATATCACATCTGAATGAGAGGGATCCTGAGGACATGAAAGTATGGCTAAGAAAGGCTTAAAAGAATTGAAAGTAAATCAAATAAATAGAGAAACGACTTCTTACCATTTTTTAAAAGTGCACCTTCCCTTTCGGTGGCTCGATCATAAGCACTCCAAATTAAGCATGCTTAGCTTGGAGCAATCCTATGTTGGGTGACCTCCTGGAAATTTTCCTATGATGCATGTGAGTGAGGACAAAGCATGCTAAAAGGACCCGTGTTGGTTTATGGGGACTTTCACTTCTAAAAAAAGCATTCAAGGCAAGGGAGGATGACATAGCTAGGTCGCAGAGGACGTAGGGGAATGTCGGGGCCATTAGAGGCCGAATCCTGAGCCTGGGCGTTACACCCATGGAGTGATTCGGCATGAAATTCGATCCAAAAACAAAATGGTGGTAGGTGCCATGTGTGAAGCAAATTAAGCCATGTAGTTGGTCTATTCTAAAGGGTAAAATTTCACACTTACCTCATCTGTTCGATCATTTCAGGTTTTCTCTCTTTATGTTCTAACTCTCTTTAGCATGCAGTATGAGAAATGTAAAGATGAGAAGAAGATCAACATAAAGCTTATAGTGGTACAGTCTAATAGACCTACATCCACTTTCAAAGGTATGGGTTTCTTTCTTTATTCAAGTGATTTTAAGGTGTTTCCTGAGCTTTACAAATATTCCTCACAAAAATGAACTCTCACACTGATTTTCTTCTCTTTGAATATTTATAAGAGATTTACAAAGATAAAGAGTAGTATGGTATTTTCAATTGTTAACAACCTTTAAAAGATTGGGTTTTTCTTATATGAGGTGAGTTGGAGAAGGACTTAGCTGGAATTACTTTGAGATAAGGTAATTTTTAGCTTACTTTCTTTACAAATTCTCCACCTTGAGCTAAAGAATTTCTTCATACCTTTTTTTTTGTAGCTTCAACTTTCTACAGGATGGTCTACTACTTTTAGTAGACCTAAACAATATTCAAGCTTGTAACGTGTCACAGTTTTAGTTCGGGAGTCAGCTAAGTTTTCTTCTATCATCACTTTCTCTATTTTGATTTCCAGCTGATAGTATTACCTCCGAATTTAAAAATATGCCCTGTTAATGATCTTCTCTTATCCATATCAACAACAAAGTCAGAATCTTAATAGCTTATTAGATTTAGACTAGTTGTGTCAGGATGTTTGTACATGAGTCCTTTTTTCTGAGTGCCAACAAGGTATCTTAGTACCCATTTAATAGCTTCTCAATGTGTCTTCCCTGGATTCCCCATATACCTACTTATTAAGCTGGAACAGTGAGCTAAATCAGGTCTTATATACGCCATTAAGTACATTAGGCTGTCTGTGGCACTATAATAGGGAAATCTCTCTAATGCTTTCTTCTAATCTTCAATAGATGGAGTATCTTTTCCTATCAACAATATATCATCTACATATAGTAAAAGATAGACTTCTTCCTAATTCTCACACTCTCTTATGTACACACAAGAATCATACTTACTTTTCTAAATTGTAGGCTCGATATAAACTCATCAAAACGCTTATACCAACATCTGGGAGAATGTTTAAGCCCATATAGGGACTTCTTCAGCAAACAAACTAGATCTTCTGACTTCTTTTCCTTGTAACCTTCAGGCTGAGATATATAGATAGTTTGTTCTAACTTTTCATGTAGGAAAGCTGTGTTTACATATAGTTGTTCTAGCTTTATGTTTCTACAAGATACAATAGCTAAAAACACTCTAATAGAAGTATGCTTCACCACAGGGAGAAGATGTTATTGTAGTCTAGTCCTTCTCTTTGCTTGTATCCTCTAGCTACTAGTCGGGCCTTGTACCTTACTCCACCTTCATCTGCCTTCCTCAATGTTTTCTTAAAGATCCATTTGCAAGACACCACTTTCTATTTAGAAGGTAAAGTAACTAAGGTCCTTCACCCGTTGTTTACTAGGGGTGTTCAAGGGTTGGGTTGGGTTGGGTTTAAAGATTGTTCGGGTTGTAAATTTCTTCAACCCAAATAACCCTTATTAAAAAATGAACCCAACTCAATCCAACCATGAAATATTTGGGTTGGTTTGATTCGAGTTAATCAGGTCATTTATTTAAAATCTTGTTCTAGAAAAAAGTAAAACATAAATATGTAAAAATCTAATTTAATTATTTTCATATATTGAATTAAAATTAACAATTCAATTTCAATTTATATAATGAAAATTTAACTACTTTTAAGAGTCACTGAAGAATAAATTATTCAAAAAATATTAGAATTAAATAAAATTAAAATTAATATATGTATAAATAATTGTGTTATAAGTAATAAAAAAATATATTTTAAAATTAATAATAAATTCGGAGTTGTTCGGGTTGGTTTGGGTTATATTAGGTTCATCCATGAACCAACCCAACCCATAAAATTTTCATTTATTTGAACCCAACCCAACCAAAACCGCATGGTTGGGTTGGGTTGATCAATTTTTTCGGGTCATTGGATTTTCTGAACACCCCTACTGTTTACTTTCTTTGTTCTGGCTGCTTCTTCATAGTTTTTAGGTTCATCATCATTTAGGTCATTACAAAGATTAGCAAAAGCAACATAATCATCGTCTCTATACCTTTGTGATGGTCTTCTTTCTTTTCTACTTCTGTCTCTAGTAAGAGTATAGTCTGCTAGATCCTAAGCCTGAGGTTCTTGAGCTGCTGACTGTGTCCCTGTCAAGGTGATCAGTTTGAGTGGGATTCTAAATGGTCTGTTAGGCATTAGATAACTCCACCTCAGAATGAGTTTGAACTACTATTTCACTATCATTTCCAAATGTTTTAGGATCTCTAAAATCCATATAGAGTTTCTTCTCTGAATACAACATCTCTACTGATTATGCTTTGATTAGATCTGAAATCCCACAACCTGAACCCTTTAGTTCCTTCTGGATAGCCAATGAACATACACTTCACAACCCTAGGTTGAACCTTCCCTATTTTGACACGAATATAGCCCATGCAACCAAAAGACTTTAGAAAAGATAGGTTAAGAGGGTAGCCGGACCATACTTCTTTAGGTGTTTTAGAATCAATTGTTGTACATGGACCCCTATTCATATTAAAACATGATGTAGTCGTTGCCTCTGCCTAAATGGATTCTGCCACCTTAGCTTCTGACATCATACATCTAACCCTCTTTAGGATAGTTCAATTCATCCTCTCAGGTACTCCATTCTATTGTGAGGTGTAGGCCACTTTTTTATGCCTAGTTATATCATTCTCAGCATAAAAACTATTAAAGTCATTAGATTGATTATCAACAATAGATTTCCATTGTTTGAATTTGCCAAAGGTCTGGTCTTTAGTTTTTAGTAAATACACTCAAACCTTCCTTGAGTAATCATTTATTAAGGAGAGAAAATACCTTGAGCCACTGCATGATTGTGTCTTTGTAGGTCCCCACAAGTCAGCATGCATGTAGCTTAGAATTTCAGTGGTTGTATGAGTCCCTTTCATAAACTTCTGTCTCTTAGACTTCCCATAGACACAATGCTCACAGAAATTCAACCTCTTACTACTCTTTGACTTGATCAACCCTTGTTTCTGTAACTCTTCAATCTGTTCTCACTTATATGTGAGAGTCTTCTATGCCACAAATAAACTTCACCCTCTTCAAGCTTCTATGCTACAAGTGACTGAGCTGGTAATGTAACATTTCTCCCAAAGTACAACCTATTAAACTTCATCCCAGTAAAGACAGATCTTTCATCCTTTAAAATTTCTAGGCTTCCATTCTTCCCAACAAATACACACCCTTGGTCATCAAGCATCCCCATAGAAGTTAGATTCCTTCTAAGCTGTGGAACATGCCTTACTTCTTTGGAGTATATTTCTATTGTTTTGGAGTTTAATCACCACTGGGTCTATTCTAATCACCTTACAGTCGTGATTATCTCCCATGAATATTGATCCACCATCCCAAGATTTATAGATAAACCATGCCTTTGATGATGTCATGTGATAAGTACAACCTGAGTCTAGTCTTCTTTACATTCAAGGCCATTTGCTTTTGCCTCAGTGGTCACAAGAACTTCTGTTAATTCAAAACCATCCTCTCCAATAGAGACATCTCCTCTTCCACGTTCCTTTGGCTTCTTGAAGTCTTTTTGTATGGTTTCTTCTTTCTCTCCGGACAATCTCTCTTGAAATTTCCTTCTTTGTGGCAAAAGAAACATTTAAGATTGGTTTATCCCTCTGTGCTCGATTCCCCATTTGAAAGTTAGATTCCCCCCCTCCCCACCCCAATTTTCATGAGAAAGATTTTCCTTTTGTAAACTGTGATTCAACATCACCACTGCCCTTAGATTTAACTTTAAGCTCTAGCTCCTTACTTCTCAAGGTTGTGATTACATTATCAACAGAAATCGAGTCCCTTCCATATTTCAATGATGCCTTCACATCTTTATAGCTTTCATGTAGAGAGTTTAACAGGATTTCAGGCTCATTGTCTTCTTCCAACTTGTCTCCGATTTGAGCAAGATCATTTGTGAGTTTCTTAAACTCATCAAGATTCGCATCTAAGGACTTTGAAGAACTCATTTTGAAGGAAAACAATTTCTTCCTCACATATAGCTTGTTATGCACATCCTTCTTCATATAAAGCTTCGTCAACTTCTCCCATACCTCATAAGTTGTGTTCTTGTTGATGACCTACCTTAGCACACTATCTGAAATATTCAAAATCATTGCGTCATAAGCCACTTACTCCATATTCTATCTTTCTAATTCAGTGAGAGTTTCAGGCAAGAGTTTAGGATCATCAAGAGCCCTTAATGTCTTCCGTGAAGCCAAAAAAGCTTGAGTTTTCATCAACCACTACTGGAAGTCCCCATTTTTCTGTGAATTTCTCCACCTCATATCGAGCTACTGCCATCACTGACTTTCTTGATGTTCTTGACAGGTTCTTGGGGCATTCTTGGAGCTTTCTTAGAGGTCCAGCTCTGATACCAATTGTTAAAGCAATGGGCCTTTTAATTACAATAAGTTTAACTTCACAAATAGGCCCATTGAGAGATTCAGCATGAAATTTGGCCCAAAAACAAAATGGTGGTAGGTGCCATGTGTGAAGCAAATTAAGCCACGTAGCTGATCTATTCTTAAGGGTAAAATTTCACACTTACCTCATCTGTTCAATCATTTCAGAATATTTTCTCTTTCTCTAAGTTCTTTCTCTTATGTGTTCTTGGGGTAATCTGATGAAATCAAAGGAGAAGATGAAAATCTTTAGCATGCAGTATGAGAAATGTAAAGATGAGAAGAAAATCAACACAAAGGTTATAGTGGTTTGATCTAATAGACCTACATCCACTTTCAAAGGTATGAGTTTCTTTCTTTATTCAAGCGATTTTAAGGCTTTTCCTGAGCTTTACAAATATTCCTCACAAAAATGTATTCTCACACTGTTTTTCTTCTCTTTGAATATTTATAAAAGATTTACAAAGATAAAGAGTAGTTTGGTATTTTAAGTTGTTAACAACTTTTAACAGATTCCATTTCTCTTATATAAGGTGAGTTGGAGAAGGACTCAGTTGGAGTTGCTTTGAGATAAGGTAATTCTTAGCTCACTTTCTTTACACTTTTAGAGAAAAACACCAATGTAAAAATAATTACCATCTAGCTCTTCTTCAACTCATAAAAAACATGGCCCTCATCAACAAAGGGTTTCCTAATAAGATATTGAGCACGTTTAGTTATCTATGGGTCTTAACAAAACAGTAGTAGGAAAGTAATAAATTATACCTACTCTTTTTATCATTAACAACATTGATAACTTGTAGAAATACAAGTTATTGTAGCCCTTTACTTAGAATAATGCTACGAATTCATGCTAAAAATGATACTTGTGCTGAAGTGCACAAAAAACCCCTGATGATTGCATATCATGAATTAACGTGCGTTAAAGTGTATATTTTGAAGTTATCGCAGGAGTTGATCGCATGTGTTGATCTTAATGAAGAAATGTTGATCGCATGCCTCGAGATCTCTGATCCTGTTCATACGGGTTTTCTGCTGCAACTTCAGAGTGATAACAATGATGGTAGTGCTAACATCCTCACCTACCTTGTTAAGGATGGTGACTATCCATTGCGGGATCCTTGAGGTCATCAGAAAGTGGCTTTATAAATAGAGCATTGACATCAATGGCAAAGTATCCGGGAACTCTGCCTTAGGCAGAATCTTGTGATCACAAATGAGAGCACATTTAACACTTTCTCTGAGAGTTCTTCACGTCCATAGGTCACCTCTGATTTATGACTAAAACTATGCCAGAGCAAGAGTCTGAGTGGGTCTTCTCCACTTCACGCTACCATTCCTTCATCAGCAGCCTTGACACACATCTATTGGAAGCAAGAGATTGCTGGAAACTAGTCATCCATCTTTCTATCTTATATCTGTTGTTGTATTACATTTTGGCTTAAAACATTAATATATCTTGTTAGCAACACATATTTCTATATATCATCATGTCTACCTTCATTGTCTTCCTTATCTTGACCATCGTTTTCTCATTTACCATGTGTTACTAATCTTCACGGAGTTAGGGGAAGGTTAATGCTTTGAACTAAGTTGAACCTTTAGAGGTCAATACTATTTTCTTAGTGTATAATTATTTGAATCCTTTCTTGGGATAACTTTTGAGTCAAGCAGGTATGACCAACTACACGAGAGGGTAAGTAGTTGTAGAACTCACTAAGCAACGTAAGAAGTATTTCTAGTGATAGAAATAACCTTATGTTTAACACATCATTATTCATGTGTCATAGAGATATAACAAATGTGGCTAGCCACTGAGAGGTGTGCAACATATGGATGATACGAGCCAGGATCCTACTTAAAGCTAAACTTAGAAATGCGGCCTTAATTTCCCCTAAACCCTGCTTTTTCCATGCATTTCTTTTACGCGTTAAAGTTGTTGTTTCCCTAAAGACTCATAATTAGTCTTCAAATGCTCATTATTTGTTTAGCTCGTTTAGTCGCATTAGTTAATTCATTGCGCAGTAGTTAGTAGCATGCTTCTTACTTTCTTTGTTTTAGTCATTTGGATTCTACCTCAAACACATTACTTGACAACCATCTTTAGCTGTAAGTCCCCGTGTCCGACCTTGAATCATCCCAAGAAACATGGATTATTAAAGTTCTAAGCAACGCATTTCTCTAAAGTTTAGAAACGCATGCTAGTTACAAAGTTCATGAAATAAGCCTTGGTACAATGGTTGAACCATGGTAGTTTTATATGACATGTTTATGTTACAAGTATTTGTATTATGTTTTAAAGCATATGGGCTCTTAATGTTTGTTGAGCATGCATTAGCAAATGATGTTCTTGTGAAAACTATGATTTATGAGATCAAGCTTTCAGTAAGCATGTTTTATGAAAATGTTTTCCTATCAGGTATTTTCAGCTCAATACTAAAGTACAAGGAGAAGGTATCCGAGCTGTACTACCTAGTTTTAGTTATGTTATGATTCTGATGCTGAAGTACATAGAGAAGGTATCAGAATAATTCACTTAGTTTAGTGATAAGCAGTAGTACCCTGCCTCGGTTATGATCCTTGACATCAGGATCCAGTTTTCTCTACATGCACGTATGAAAGTTAATCAGTTTAGTAGGATTGAACAAAAGGGTTCTTTCCTAGCATTTGCTATAAGGTGCTGAACAAAACGGTTCTCACCCTAGCCCAGACTTATGTTTGAGAGATCGAACAAAAGGGTTCTCTCTTAAACATGATACCTAACGATAAGATTGTACCACGAGGGTTCTTTCTTAGTATTGGCTAGAAGGTGTTGAACAAAAGGGTTCTCACCTCAGGTCAGGCTAATGTTTAAGAGATTGAACAAAAGGGTTCTCTCTTGAACATGATATCCGACGTTGAGATTGAACAAAAGGGTTCTCTCTCAACCGGGGATTGGTTTAGCTATGTTTTCAAATACAATGGTTTTAAAAGATTTATGTACACATTTGTTTGGCATGTTTTAGTTCCAGTATTATGTTTTCTAGCTTTCAGTTTAAGCATGAGATTTATGTTTTTATTAAGTCACTCACTGGACGAGTAGCTCATTCTTTCGGATGTTTTTCTTTTCTCAAGTAGTGGTCATCTCCCTAGAGGTTAATTGTCATCCTGCTCTGCCACTCAAGGACTCCAGCTAAAAGTCCAAAGTCTAGAGAGAAGTTTTAGGTGTTTACTCTGTAAATGTCTGTACATATGTGTTGCTCATATTAGGGACTAGTAAGGTATATTGGGACCGTTTTACTCTGTATGTGTTAATATGATATAATTATGTTGTTGTTGATTCTTTGTTTTCTGAGGTTATTTTTTGAAGTTTCATTAGTTTAGTCAATGTTATATATGTATTCTAGGGATCTAAGCAGATTAAGGATGTTAGCTAGGCAGTAAATGCCACAAAAGGGTTGGTAATTACTGTCGTCACATTCATTTTTGGATTAAGAAGAATAATCTGGGAGGGGGTGTGACATTCCCAGACTGAGTTGAAGTACATAGACTTCATTTCATCGTCCATGGCTTTTATCCATTGTTCTCTGCCAACATCTTCCATTGCCTTCTTAAAGGTTAATGAATCCTCTAAACCATTATCTTGTATGATGTTTTGAGTTTTTGTTAAACCCATGTAGCATTCAGATTGTTGAATAACCCTCCCACTACGATGAGCCATCCTCAACTCTTGGGATGGACGTAACGGGACAACAACCGTTGTTGATGGACCAGCTTGATCAACAACTCTTGTTGATTTATCTGAAGTATCTTTAGACAGTTCTTGCAATATTAGTTTATTGCGAGGTAGATGATTCTTAATATAATCCTCTTCTTGGGGATCATAAAAGTATCCTTCTTATGTTTCCATGAGATATCCTACAAATAGGCATAATTTCGAACGTGTTTCCAATTTTTTAGGATTTTGTACCAACACATGTGCTGGACAACCCCAGATGCGGAAATGAGGTAGACTTGCTTTGCATCCTTTCCACAATTGATATGGTGTTTCTGAAACACTTTTGGATGGAACAACATTCAGAATATAAATTGCAGTCTATATTGCATATTCCTAAAAGGATTGAGGTAATTGAGCATAACTCATCATAGACCAAACCATGTCCAACAAGGTTCAATTTCTCCTTTCTACAACACTATTTTGTTATGGTGTTCTAGGTGCTGTGAGTTGGGATTGAATTCCATGATCTACTAGATAGTTCTGGAATTGCAAATCCATATACTCACCACCTCAATCAAATCAAAGTGTTTTAATTCTTTTACTTAACTGATTTTCAGTCTTAGCCTTAAATTCTTTGAACTTTTCAATAGTTTCAAACTTGTGACTAATTAAGTAAATATAGCCATATCGAGAGTAATCGTCAATAAAACTGACGAAGTACTGATATCCTCCTCGAGCTTTAACATTCATCGAACCATAAAGGTCTTAATGTATAAGTTCAAGAGGTACTTTGGCACGAAGACCCTTGTCAGAAAATGATCTTTTCGTCATTTTCCCGTCAAGATATGATTCACATGGAGGTAGGGAACTATCTTCTAATTGATTTAGATGACCGTTTTTTATCAATCTCTCAATCCTGTTGAGATTAATGTGACCAAGCTTGAGGTGCCTATGATAGGCGTTAGGAGAAATTTTCTGCTTTTTATTATGACTTTCAACTGTTTTAGACATCTCTATATTTAAAATAGCTTTTGCTTCCGTTGGTTGTAATATATATAAGTTATTTGTAAGTCTAGCAAAACAAATATGAACACCTCTTGAATAAATAAACACTTCATTATATTCAAAAGATACACTGTACAGGTTCTCTAAAAGACAAGAAATAGAGATTAGATTCTTTTTCATCTTAGGTACAAAGATCACATTCTTAAGTAAGATAAAGGAATCTCCAAAAAAACAACTTCACATCTCCCACTGCTTCAGCTGAAATGACTTCACCCGTGTACACCTTGAAAGTCATCTCATATTCAGAAAGTCTTTTCCAAGAACTAGTTTCCTGTAGAAAAGTACAAACATGATTAGCGACGCCTGAATCTAATATCCAGGTAAGGTGAGAATTTTCCACTATACTTGTTTCAACAACTAGTAAATCATATTTACCTTGTTTATTCTTTTCTGCTTTCTTCTCAGTCAGATATTTTGGGTAATTACGCTTCCAATGCCCAACCTCTCCACAATGGAAACATTTTCCCTTGGGAGTTTTGTTTTTGTTTTTCTTCGTAGCGGTTTTCTTTTTCCCTTTTCCTTTCTTTTTCATCTGTACGGTTTTATGTTTAGAAGAAGAAGAAGGACCAGCTGTCTTATCATCAACGGATTTCGTACCAGATGTTGACCTTTTGTAAAACTTTTTCGGTTTAGAAATAACATTTGTTTCCTTTTCCTTGAGTTTCATCATCGATTGATAAGTTTGCAATTCATTCAACAATGTCATTAAGTTATAAGTGATTTTATTCATGACAGCATTTGTCCTAAACGGCGGATAGCTCTCAGGAAGAGATTCCAGTATCATGCTCATTTGACTTGTTTCTTCTATCATAGCCCGTGAGCCTCCACGATGTTAAAATGAACTATCATGTCAAGAACATGTTCTCTCACATTTGTCTCATCCTTCATACGTGTCATATACACATTTTTAATGGCTTCATGTCTAACAGACGATGATGGTTGCTTGAACATCTCCTGTAATGATGCCATGATCTCACGAGCTGTGGGCATGACCTCATGTTTCTTTTTGAGTACATCAGATATACTCGTTAAGATATAGACCCGGGATTTTTTGTTCGCTCTTACCCATCAATCATAAACATCCCGAACATTTCGCGTCGCCGTTGAACTAGGAATTGGAGGACACTCCTTTGTTAACACAAACCTCAAGTCATCTACTACTAATATTGTATTGATATTTGATTTCCAATTGGAGTAACCCTTTTCGTTAAATTTATCGGAAGCAAGTAGTTGTATAATCGAGTTCTATATTGTTGAAACATTTTAAACAAATTCTATTAAAATATGCATCTAAATCCATTTTAGCAAAACTAATAAAGTACCCAATAAATCTTAATTTATTTTTAACAATACTATCAGTAGGCATCAGTCTAACCCAGGCCAGGGTCACTAGACCACAGTGAAGAATATCCTCAAGTATCTTCGGAGAACGAGGGACTACATCCTTATGTATGGTTCGAGGTATTTGATCCTTATAGGATACACGGGTTCTAACTTTTAGACTAATAAGGACTCTCGGAAGCCCACATCAGGGTCAGTCTTTACTCTTAACAAAGGAGCTGTAGTGTGGCGAAGCACTAAGTAGGGGTGCATCGCCGACTCCATTATGGAGGCAGATTACGTAGCGGCTTGCGAAGCTGCTAAGGAGGTCGTCTGGCTTAGGAAATTCTTGACAGACCTGGAATGGAAGTTGTTTCAGATATGTCTAGGCCCATTACCCTCTATTGTGATAATAGTGGGGCAGTGGCAAACTCCAAGGAGCCAAGGAGTCACT
>NC_052352.1:1986941-2009300 GCF_009727055.1 Benincasa hispida | reverse complement strand
AAAATGGGAGATTTTATTGTACTGGGCTTTTATGCCCTAGTTTATTGTTTTGTATTAAGGTTTTTGTACACCCCACTTCACTTTAGGATAAGTGGGAGATTGTTGAGGTTGATGCCCTAAAGACTCGTGTTCTGTAGTTTGTAAACAGTATATACGAACACAAGTGATTGTTAATATATGATATTTACTTCACATCTTGTTGTTTTGCTTGGTTATTTCTTTTATTTGCTTTACCACAAACCAATAAACATAAAATTTCTGGTTATCTGTATGTGACTCAAGCATGTATGCGGTGACAAACAAGTGGATCATGTATTGAGTGATAATCAAAATGGTCTGTAGTAAATGGATAAAAGAGGGAAACCTTATCCTGGTAACCTTACGGACGCAGCCCGCTTTGTGGAATGGTCACAAGTGTTATGACTTGCCATAAATGGTCTGATCCTGATCATTCGTGTTGGGGACATACGAGCGGGGGCATCCTATACAAAATTTTGTATAAAACCTGATCACGAAGTGGCGCCACACACTTTCTTTTGGCCCGAGAGGTGTTTACACATAGTTGGATTATGTTGTATTGTTCATTAGAGGAATCAGTGGTACTTAAGTTGTGAGATGTAACTACAGGGGCAAAACGGTAAATTGGCCTAGTTGTACTAACGAGCATCTGTGAAGGGTCATCGTACTCATGATTGGTTATATCCGATGGACACAGAAATATATCTGTAGTAAGAAGAGTTCAGTTGTTGGTCTTTAGTAAAATTATTGAAAATTAACGGATGGTGGTTCTCGTGGCTAAAGAGTTTAGTCAGTTATTCACGTACCATTGGAGCTTCGAGCTACAAGTCCATTAGGTCACCTGGGTAGCTTGGATAAAGTCAAGAACCAGTGTTTGGGTTAATTTGAAATGTTCAAATTGACAAGTGGAAGTTCAATTATATATGATATAATTAGATTGGTTAATTATATATGATATAATTGGCTAAATGTATGAGATACATCATTTTGGAGAAAATTAGATATAAAAATGATTTATATCAAGTAGAGGAGAAAATGCTATAGTAGATATATGATATCAAACTATAGAATATAAATATAATATGATTATATTTATTAATTAAATTAATTGATTAATTATTTGATAAACTAACGATTGATCCACGTTCGGAGTGGGAAGATGGGCTGCAAAAGTTATGGTAACCGGTTGTATTAAAAACAATTGAAAATCGGTTTTCTTTCTAATTCCAATCGTGACAGATTCTTTTCGTCACGCGCTAAAAAAGAAATCTGTTGAAAGGCGATGCGAGAGCCTATACGGATTAAAGCTTATTGTCTAGATGTTCGTCTACTCAGTGTTCTGCGTGAAAGCGTCATTCAGTTTTTCTCTACAAGATTGTGTATACGATAAGCATTTCCGCTGATTACAATAGCAGAGATTGATCTCCTCTTGCTCATCGTCGTACACAAATCTGCTCTTCGTCCTGCTACAAATCATGCGAGGCCCACTCTTTTGAGTTGTTTTGACGTCGAGCGATACCCGCCGGTTTCTTGTGGGGTGTCATCCCCCGCTGCATTGTTCGTTGTATGCTCGGATCGTGCTGTTGTAGTTGACATTTACTAACCAAGGTGCCGGTAGTAGATTGGTGGGAGGGAGGTTTTCCGCTGTAAGTTCAGACATACGAAGACATCTTTCATTTGGTATGAAACCTTTCCTTGTGTTTATTGTATTCTGACCATGCCAATAATGAGTTTTATATGCCATAATTTGTATGTTTGGAATGATATGTCGTTTGTTTTTCGGGTCACATTGTGAAAAATCAGAGCAATTCTAAGCCCACTCATGGAACTCCGATAAAGATCCTTCAGTAACATGCTACCTACGGTGAGGTTTTTTAAAATCTTACATGCGTATTATACTGTATGCATATTAAATGAACTTATTTAATTATCACTACATCTCATGCATAATAAATTAAAATACTAACTGTTAAGGTTTCGGTTTGCATAAAAATGCAAATAGAATTAGCTAAAACTATTACAAACAGTTTCATAATCATCTTTGAACCGCTTCCAAACTGAACCCAAAACAACTTTGAACCGGGCTGGACGAGTCTGAAACCGGACCAACTAAGCCTGAACCGGACCAACACAACATTTAAGGCTGAAAACAGATTGCAACCTTGAGTAATTCGGTCGAACCGGTTGCTCTCAGTCCAACCTCAATAATTTGCTGTTAAGGCCGATGTGTAACGCCTGGACATAATCGTCTTACTGTCATCGCCTGGGGTTGAGAGGAAATACACGATCGCATAGCGTTTCCTGAAAGCTGAACGATCGTTTAGCTAATATCGATTAAGACTAGACGATCGTTTAGTTCCATCGCAGTGCAATCGTTTAGCTGCATCGCATAGTACTAAGCGATCACATAACATCATCACCCAGCACATTCAAGTCATCGTTTAGTATCCGCCCACAGCTAAACGATCGCATAGCTCCATCGTATAGAACATCATCGCGTCGCATAGCATTTATTTACACGATCGCTTAGCACTTCATCATATCATTTAACGTGCATCATTACTAAATGATCGTATAGCACCATCGTTTAGCAAAATCAACGTATCATCTAGTTCCCACAACAAAAACTAAACGATCGCGTAATGTTATCGTATAGTAAATGAACACATCACTTAGCTCCCGCAAGTACACGATCGTTTAACATTCAACATCACAACGACCAGCGCATATTACTAAACGATCGTCTAGCTTTTCTTCTCATCGTGTAACGTCTGTAGCTAAACGATCGTTTAGCAACTAGACCTCAGCAACAAATTTAAGCAGAAGCTGAAAAATCTTGCACAGCAGCTCGACCTCCTTCGCTTGTTTCTTCAATCATATCTTAATTTCAACTCTAATGTCTCCAAATAAATTACATACTCTTGCTAACACATAAATGCTCAACAAACAACGCGATCATATTTCTTCAATCATATTTAGATAGAATTTCTCTCGAAATTCTGTATTATCCTTTCTCCAACAACTTCAATCTTCTCTATATATATTTGATGAACATGCAAAGAGATGGAGTGCATGGCTTGCAGCTCATGCTTGGAGAATCAAAGTAGAGAAGATAATGCTTTTTGTGTGAGCATAAAGATGATGGTAATGGAAAAAACCCATTTTCCATTTTTGTGCAACATGCAAACAAATTTCCATTTTCTTTTTAAAACAAAAAATGATTTTAATTGAAAATTTGTTTTTCTTAAATTAATTTAAAATTTTAATTGATTTAATATCAAATATTAAATTAATTTGTTCACAACAGTCATCTTTATATATTTAAATCATATTTAAATATTTATTCTCTTGTTCCATTTAATTTGAACATTTCAAATTAATTTCTCAAGCTACCCTAAAGCTTATCCATTTACGAGCTAGTAGGGGGACCTTGTGGACCTACAGATCATGGACTCCAACGATTGGAGATTACTCGACTAAACTCTTTAGTTCGATCTAACCCTCATTCGTTAACTAATGGGACACTCCACTATAGCCCATAGTTGAACTCCCCTCACTGTAGATATATTATGTTCACTTAATAATCATAATCAGTAAGTCGATCCTTCACAGATTGTTCGTAATCACAACTAGGTCAAAAATATCGTTTTACCCCTGTGACCACATCTTGTTCCTTAAGTTCCTATTGATCCTCTAATGAACAATTCTGATTCAAAATCTCTATGAATCAAATCCTTTCTCTATCATCAAAAGGTGGGGCCCCGATTGTTCAAGACCTGGAGTCAATACTTAAGAGAACAACCTATCTGCTAACTCTAAATAGGGTTGGAGTGAATTTCATCTTGCAATGATATGTCCCCAGCTATTCATCCGGTCTTATCCCTAAAATGGTAAGCTTATTGAGCAGTGTTGTTGGACTACTCTCACTGTTTGCAGATTAAAAGATAATCTCGAAAAACAAATTCATAGCTAGCTCAAGATTAAGATCGAGTTAACCTAGGTTATATAAATGAAATAGTCAGTTTTAACAGTAAACGGTTGTTTATAAAGAAAAGTGACTATTTTCATCGTCTAGTCTATATGCAAACTCATTGCATAGGATGCCCCCACTCTCATGTCTCAACATGAACGATTTGAGGATCACATCGTTTGTAGCACCTTACAACTTCTTGTAATAACTACAGAGTGGGTCGCATCCAATAGTGTTACCAAGATGAGATGTCCAATTTCATCCATATACTTATTAGACCATTTAGGCTATATACTGTTAACTTGATCCTGTTTATGTCACTACATAAAGTTACAGCATTCAGACTATAGCCAAGGATGCGTTTATTGGATTTCATAATAAGATGTGAAATCAAAAAGTCATTGTTATTGATAAAATAGAATGTTTAACACGAACTGCGAGTTCTTAGGACATTCCCAACACTTTTAATCTTAAATGTATTGTAGCTTGTGCGACCAAGCTGCAAACAGTATTTCGATAAAGGTGTTGCTCCTGAATTCAATATTGACCCCGAGATTGAAAGGCAATTTGTCGTACGAGCTAGAAGCAGTCTGAGGGTCATGGTGGTCCTCTGTGGTCGATGATTGCTATAGGCTCTGGTGGTCAGGACAACGAGTCTCTTGACCTGCGCAGGCAAGCTCGACTGCCTGCATTAAAGAGTCCTTGTGGAGACTTGTCTCCAACTTTTTCAAGGACGCCTTCTACTGTATCTTATTATGTTTTCCTAGTTAACTTCTTAAGTTAATTTATTTGATTGTGGTTGTTTTGGATTTATGGTTGCTTGGCTTGAATGTGGGGTGTGATGCTATTGCTTCTTCCAGTGCAATAGTAATTTTGGGGTGTTGTCTTGGAAGAAGAATTCTCTTTATCTCTATTCCCTTGGCCCTGATTTTTATATTTTTGCAACTCAATGCATGTTGTTTTCTAATGAGAATGCATAGTTGGTTGAACTCGCTATTCTGCCCTTATCTAGTCTTGCCTTGTTATTTTTTTCATGCCTTACTCTTTTGCAATTTATCTTTATTCTATGTCTTTTTGCGCGTTGAAAAATTAGCATCCATAATGATACTTATGTAAATTCGCTAAATCCACTCGCTAAAAGCCGCATGGCTCACTTCACTTTACTAGCTTCTTCAATAGTTTGACAACCTAATTTTTGTTGTGCGTAAACCTCTGCTTAAACCTCTTTAACCATATCTTTGAACAATTTTGTCTTCGAATTTTGGCAATGAAGACCTTGCCACTCTCTAAATTTGGGGCTGGTCTGAGTAGATGCGTTCAACATAAACATTACAATAACCTTCATTTAAAAAAAAAAAAAGAATAAGTAGTAAACTCCTCTGTCAGAATAAGGGAAAACCCCAACATGATAAAAGTTAAGTTGTGAAAGGTACTTACTCGTAGTTGGATACTTCGTATGACACCCATGCAAGTAAGCCAAAACGAAAGTAGGTGACTAGAATCAAAGCATAATAACAACTCCTCTATCTGGCACAAGTTAAACTTAGCTAAGATAAGAGTTGAGTTGAACTTGGCACGCAACCGAAGTTGGATGTTCGTATGTCACCTGTGGAGACAAGCCAAAATGAAGGGCACAACAAAGTTCAACGTTTTGCCTATAATCTAAATAAGTAATCGCAAGCTTTGAATCATCTTGAATGAACGCATTATAGAAAAAAAAATAGAAAACAAAGGTGTTGGAGATGAGTAAAAGGTTTTGAGCAGAGGCTTGCCATATTTAAAATTAGAAAAATATCTCTTAGAGAAGTGGCAAAGTTTGAGGTGAGTAGTGTTGCTTTAGTGAGAAATGCAAGTGAATAACATTCTGAGAAGCTAGTCAGCGCAACGTTGAGGTGTAAGGTAAGCTTAAATTACCTTAGTATAAGATATGCTTGAGGACAAGCATTATCCTAAATTTGGGGGTGTGATAATTCGTAGAAATACATGTTATTGTAGCCTTTTACTTAAAATAATGAGGCCAAATAGGCATATCATGCGTCAATAATGCTATGAATTAATGTCAAAAATGATACTTGCGCTGAAGTGCACAAAAAACCTTGATGACCTCATATCATGAGTTAACGTGCGTCAAAAATATATATTTTGAAGTTATCGCATGAGTTGATCGAAACAACTTTTAGTCGTTGTTCTCAAGGAACTTTCACCCGAATTTCTTTCTTATGGCAGTCCAGCTATCTAACTCAGAAACCGTTAGTAGAGTCACGAGCTTGTTGTAGTCGGTCAACAAGAGATAATCTTGCCACTTATTTGCTATATCCCTTACTCATAATTCTTCTCATACATCTATTCACTCTTGTGACCATGATAGTTCAAATAAAAAGCTTGTATCTAATTCTTCACATCAAGTTTCTAAAAAGAATGAATCTTCAAAAAATGATAATTATAATTTGTCAACAAAAAATTTTGCCAAAATATAAATACTTCAAAAGACGATTTAAATTTTTTTAAAAAAATGTATAAACGAAAATCTTTCAACTGATAATTAAAATTCAAAATTTGTTTGTGATAACAAAAACAAAAACAAAGCTTCTAATCTTTGCTCCATTTTTGAAATGCGGGAAAAAGTAATTGAGCCTAAAGCTCTTCGTTCTCCAAAGAAGAGCAAGAACTTGGGAAGTTGTTTCAAAAACCCCGATAAGAAAAAACTAAGAAAAACTGAAAATTTTGATGTTCCCGGAAAAACAGGAAAAATCTTCAAGGTGAACGGGCACAAACTAAAAATCTACAATGAAGAGCATGTAAACCAAATCGAATTGGGCTTGTGTCTAGCTAATCCCTCATATACTTGACACTCCTCTTCACCAACATCGAGCAAACGACACTACAAATTTGCAAACAGGACAAAAAAAATAAATCTATTCTTTTTCTTTCTTTTCATTTTCATTTTTTTTTCTTTCTTTTCTCATTTTTCCTTTTTTTTTCTTTCTTTCTTACTTTTAGCATTTCAAATAAATAGAATAATTGATTCTTTTCTTTTTCTTCTCAATAAAAGAAAAATGAGCTCTCAAATAAAAAACAAAAAAACAAAAGCAAGGAAATTATCTCTCAAGTAAATAAATGGTCAACAATAAAACCAGAGAAGTTTCTCTCTGCATCCCTTTCTTGTTGTTTCTTGAATTCATTTGCTTATTCTAAATATTAAGGACAATGTTCCATCTTTAAGTTGGGGGTGGGTAAACATTGCATTTTTTTGGTATTCTCATGCTTTTGTTATTCTTTTGAGTATTCTTTGATTAGCTTTAAAAATAGCCTCACAAATTTTTTTTACATGTCTAGAACCCTTGAGCACCTGAGCTCGGGTTAATAGTTTGTTGATTACTTAGATTGATTACATAGATTTTGCAATTCTACTCTGATATATCTGAATAAATTTGTAGTTTTGATTCATCTCGATGGTATAATTTTGATTCATCTCGATGGTATAATTTTGATTCTTTGAAAAACATGTCTATTGAATTTTTTTTGTTTTTCAAAAGACTATTTTTTCCTTGAATACAATAAATTCATGTTCGCACATTCAAGAATTCCATTCACTTTGATTCTATGCATCATTTGTTTTACTCAATTTCTTTATTCTTATTGATAAAATTTTGATGATACACTCTTTCAAGTGAGGATACAAACAAAATTTTAGACCTTCAGAGTTTTTCAAACAAAAATTTGAAACTCATTTTTCAAAAGAAACTTTCTTTTCCTTTTAACTTCATAAAAAATCTAATACTTAGTCTTTAGATTTATTCAGAACCTTTAAACTCTTGAAAATGTCATCTCTACTTAATTTTCTTTGTTACCCCGATAGAACAAACTTTGGTCTAAAAACAACCATCTTGTTTAAAGACAAGTCTAGACATAGAGGAACAAAAAGGGCCTAGTGTATAAAAAAAATTGCTAGCACAAAAAAAAAAAAAAAAGCAAATTTGCAAAAACTAACATAACCTTAACTAATGTATGCGTATATGCATGGGTAGAGGTGAAAGGAGTTACCTTCATCATGTTTCTATTAGGGCCCACGAGAAAAGAATGATAGATTCTCGACAGTGCAAGTGTGAAAGCTATCTCTCTAAGTAAAAGAAATGTCAATTATGTTTTTTGTGTGTGAGTTTAAAAAAAAAAAAAAAAAGGCACCCTTGTATTAGAATTGTCACTATCCAATGCAAGTTAGGTATATCATAGTCCGGTAACCGAGCTAGTGTAGGGCGAAGAGGAATTGAGAGTTAGATATAGCCTTTCCACTAGTTTTAACCTTTAAATAAACTAAAATTGAGTATTCTATTCTTTTATGGCTTTACACGAAAAAGACGTTTTCTTTTCAAAAATAGGCTTCAACTTTTGTTAGAAAAATATTAAAGGTTTAAATGCCCATTTATATCATTTGTTTGCTTGATTGTTGAAAAGAGAGATATGAATAAAATTTTTTAGTAAACCACATGACTCAATAACATTTTTTAATGAGTTCTCTGAATGAATGCACGATTGATATTCATGTTTTTGCTTGAATGTATGCATATTTCTAGTTTAGACTTACTTGGGACGAATAGGAGTTGAGTTTGGGGTGTTTTGATAGGTCTTTAAATGATGTATATTTTCTATGTTAATTCTCCCAAAATTGTGTTGATTATTTGCTTTAAATGCTAATTTTGTAGGTAAAACAGTCCCCAAGGTATTTAGAAGTCATTAAGAGAAAATTGTGCCAAAAGGATAAAAAAAAATTACCAAGAAAATATACAAATTGAAGAGAATCGAGTAATGACCAAAATTCCATCGAGTATCATCGAGTAATGCATCGAGTAAATGCTAATGAAAGCTATCGAGTAACCAAGCAATCGAGTAATCGAGAATCGAGTATTTACCAGAATACTATCGAGTATAATCAAGTAAGGTTGTCAAGTCATTGAGTAATTACTAAAAAGGTCATTGAGTAAATGCTATCGAGTAATCGAGCATCGTGTTTCGAGTAAAGAACCATCAAGCATCGAGTATCGAGTTAAAGACAGAACGCTCGCTTTGTGCTACAAAAACTCGATGCGTTGCAACGCTCCTCATAACGTTGCAACGCTCCGTATTTTAACGCGATTCATCCCCGCACCTTGTGCAACTAAGTGTCAGTGTAGTGTTGCAACGTTAGCTCGACGCTTCTTGGCTTTTCTACGATTTAATGTTGCAATGGTAGCCTTGGCATTGTGATGTTACCCTGCAACTATAAATAGTTTTCTTTCATTTTTATAGAAGAGGAGGAAATTTTCTTTCATTTTTGTAGAAGAGGAGGAAGCATAATTTCGATGGTGGCTGGAATTTCTCTTTGTATCAATTAGTTTCTATGGTAATTTTGTTTCTATTTGTAATCAATAAATTGTAGTTCTTCGTGAATTTGTCTATGGATTTATGAAGTAATTCAATCTTGTTTCTGTTTCAAGAGCTCTTGCAAATCCTTTTAAGTTTTCCACTTTTCTTTATCATTAGCAATCTGAATTTGAGCATTCTTAAATTTGATTTTAATTCTTGAAGCATGTTGAATGATCTATATGTTGTGCATGTTTAGTTTATATGCTTGGTTTTGTCACATTCACTCACGATTGATTACGTTGCTTTTAATGTGTTCAATAGAATGTCTAGCCAAGATCTCCAAGAGGCAATAGTAATTGTGTGTTGAATGGTTGACTAACCTAGGACGCAATAATTACCAATTTTGGAGAAAATTCGGTTAATTGAGTAAGCTATCTTAACAATTAATCGACGCAATTGAATCCTAGAACTTATGCATATGTTTTCTCTTCCTTATGACCGCTAAGGAACCCAATAGAGATAGAAGCATGTAGATAGATTAGGGTTAAGGCTATCCTACCTTACTCGTTGATTAGGACGCTTTCTTGACTAGGTTATGCTAGTTGTCTACCTTTGTAGAGACAAGTTTAATCTAGATTAAGTAAGTAGTTCCGTATTTAATCCGCTTGTGAATTAAATTTGTAGAATTCAATGATAAGAATTGCAATGAACGTCTAACTTGGATTAGAAGCAAGATTGTTCTAAACTTGGTTACAACTATCATTTATCTTTTGATTTTTAGCATGTTTCTTGTCTTAATTATTAAAAAAAAAAAAAAAAAAAACCTTTTATAGCTTTCATAGTTATGTTTGGTTAAAGAAAGGATTAAATAAAATTTCCCTGTGGATCGACCTTTTACTTCCACTTTAACTACGAGTTAGTTAGGTTGTTGTTTGAGCTTTATAAATATTTTGTTTCAGGTTAGGTAGAACTAGCAACACATACTTAGCTCCTGACACTAAAGTGCACAAAAAAACCCTGATGACCTCATATCATGAGTTAACATGCGTTAAAGTATATATTTTGAAGTTATCACAGGAGTTGATCGAATGCACTGATCCTGATGTAGAAACATTGATCGCATGCCTCGGGATCTTTGATCCTATTCCAGCGGATTTTCTACTGTAACTTCAGAGTGATAACCATGATAGCAGCACTGACATCCTCACCTACCTTGTCAGGATAGTGACTATTCATTGCGGGATCCCCGAGGTCATCAGAGGGTGGCTCTATAAATAGAGCCTTGACATCAATGACAATGGCAAAGTATCTAGGAACTCTGCCTTAGATAGAATCCTGTGATCACAGGCAAGAGCACGTTCAAGAGTTTCTCTAAGAGTTCTTCACTTCCAACAATCACCTCTGATTAACGACGGAAACTATGTCAGAGTAAGAGTCTAAGAGAGTCTTCTCCACTTTACGCTGCCATTCCTTCATCAGCAGCCTTGACACACATCTGCTGGAAGCAAGAGATTGTTGAAAACTAGTCGTCCATCTTTCTATCTTATTTATGTTGTTGTATTGCATTTTGGCTTAAGACATTAATACATCTTGTAATCAACACATCTATTTATATAACATCATGTCTCCCTTCATTATCTTCCTTATGTTGACCATCATTTTCTCATTTACCATGTGTTTCTAATCTTCACGGAGTTAGAGGAAGGTTAATGCTTTGAACTAAGTTGAACCTCTAAAGGTCAATCGTGTTTACTTAGTGTATAATTATTTGAATGCTTGCCTTCTATTACTGGTTGAGTCAAGTAGCTATAATCAACTACCTAAGAGGGTAAGTGGTTGTCGAACTCACTAAGAAACGTAAGAAATGTTTCTAAAGATAGAAATAAACTTATATTCAATGCATCATCATTCATGCATCATAGAGATATGAAAAATATGGCTAGTCACTAAGAGGTGTGCGACAAACGAATGATGCAAGCCAGGATCCTACTTAAAGCTAAACTTAAAGATGCAGTCTTGATTTCCCCTAAGCTCTACTTTTCCCATGCATTTCTATTATGCGTTAAAGTTGTTGTTTCCCTAAAGACTCTCGGAATTATTCTTCAAATGCTCACTGTCTGTTTAGTTAGTTGAGTCGCATTAGTTAATTCATTGCATAGTAGTTAGTCCCAAGCTTCTTACTTTCTTTATTTTAGTTATTTAGATTCTGCCTCAAACACATTACTTTACAACCGTCTTTAGCTACAAGTCCCCATGTTCGACCTTCGATAATCCCAAGAAACTTGTGATCTTGTATACTTGGAAAAAGAACAAGAAAACTAGTGACAGGAGCGCAAGATCAACTACATTAACGTGCATTCAGATTAGCGCATGACCATATTTAATGCATATAATCATCAAACAAACACCATCAGAATAACCATGACCATAATTTGGGACCCAACTAATAATATCCCTCATAAAATTAAAAACACTATAGCTTTGTATACAGTGCTTTCTATAATAAAAGTCGAGAAATAATGTTAAGGCAAATTGATAACAAAAAACATAAAAATCAAGTTTAGGGAAACAAATAAGGAAAGAGAAACAAAGCATGCATTTAATGCCAATTAATCTTGTAGGCCACCCAAGGAATTAACCTGTTAAAAGCTAAAGGTAATTTCAGAAATTTAACCCATAAAAAATATAAATTTATCGAGTTTGAACATGGCTGTCACAAACAAACAAACAAGTTAGTTAAAATATGTTCTTCAAGGTTTAATGAGTTTGTTGTCTTTGATCCTCTTCGTAGAGCTACTTTATATGTACAATTACAGAGGTCTTACAGGAATAGTTCCAATGCTTTAGCTGGTATTAATATTGAAGTTGAAGAAACATTAGTAATTATATATTTCTTAAATGAATGGCAGGAAAATCCAAGATCCACCGAAGCACCTACACAGGAGTTTCTCTCATATTTCCACAATTTAGTTTTTGCTGAAGGAGTAAATCAGTCTAAACGGTGTCTGGTGGCCTGATCATCCACAAACAAAAGCACAAAAATCATTGTATCAGTAAATAAAGTAACCCTAGATAGACTACAGTGGCAATTAAGAGAGTAATATAGAGAAATATTCTGATGATTCGCTCGAGGGAGCGGCTTGTTCGGTGAATTATTGAATTAAAGAATGGAAAAGGTATGAATTACATAAGGGAACCACGAGTGGAATGGAAATGGAGGATTGAAAATGTTGAAGGTGAAGACGAGTTGGTGTAGCACCAATTGAGGGGTCGAAGGAAATCAAATATGAGGATTTCCATGAGCAGCGGAATGATCATTCCAGATTTCATTCGAAATTGAACATAAACAATTACAGTCAAGAAACACAAACTAACCGGTCATACACAATATGAAATTATAGCATGCTTTACCATAAGATCAAGGGAAAGATTATACATACCTTTGAAGACTCATGCTTCAAACTCCCTCGATCACGAACGCTCGTTCAGTCTCTAAGACAGCAACACACGAACGCTCGAACACTATGACCGCAACACAGCACGAACAAATAGCAAACACGAACTCAATGAACTCCAAGATCACGAACCCAAAAAACAGCCTCAAAAACCTCGACCTCAGTCGAGTTGAATGAAGACACCACCACAATGGCTACCTTAGTATTCTCAGTGTAAGAATCAAGAAGTTAGTGTCACTTCACGATCGTCTAGTCTCTCTTTCAGCTATCGTTTAGTGAATCCAATTCATTTGACAATAATTCTTTGAGTTTTTCTGAGAATAGCAACTCTTGCAACTCTACTAAAATTAGGAAAATATTTTTTCTTTTTATCTCACGGTTACCATGAAACCATCAATAACCTCTCAATCAATTGATTATTACAGAAAAAAAAAATATAATTATCCAATAATTAATATTATTATAAATATATATAATAACCAACTTACCATATTATATTTATAACCTATAGTTTTAATATTTCATCTCATGAAACATATAAACCATAGCTCTTTTTTTATTTTATGGTACTTAATGTAAATCTCATTTACATTAATCTTCTACTTGATGTATCTCATACATCACACCGATTATATCATATATAATCGAATTTCCTCTTGTCAATTTGAACATTTCAAATCAAAACCAAGAATTGATTCTCAACTTGAATCCATTGAGCTACCAAGGGGACCTTATGGACCTGTAGCTTGAAGCTCAAACAGTATGTGAATAACTGACTAAACTCTTTGGACACGGGATCCACCATTTGTTAACTGCCAGACACTCCCTAAAGACCGACATCTGCACTCTCCTTACTACATATATATTTTGTGTCCATATCAACCAATCAATAGTGTGGTAACCCTTCACAGATCACTCGTAAGTACAGCTGGGCCTATAACCGTTATGCCCCTATAGTTACATCTAACTCCTTAAGTACCACGGCTTCGTCTAATGAACATAAGTCATAGTCCTACTATGACTGAGTCCTCTCTTCCAAAGAGAAGTTGTAGCCAGTATATTCAAACCCCGAAATCAGCCCTTAAGGGAGCAATCTATCTACTTATCCCTACTTCGGGGAAGGAGTGAATTCCATCTTTTGTAACTGAGTTCCTAGCTCCCAAATTAGACAAATCCCCAAAAAGGTAGGCATGTTGAGTTGGCATTATGGCCACTCTCACCTATACTAATCAAATGATCACCCTCAAAGGCAGCAATTCCCAAAATACTCAAGATCTAGACGCTTGTTTCAGCCCATAAATGGACCTATTAAGCTTACAAGCTCTTTGCTCTTGATCTGGAATTATGAACCCCTCTGGTTGAACCATGTAGATGATCTCCTCAAGATTACCATTAAGAAAGGCAGTCTTGACATCCATTTGCCATATCTTATAATCATAAGATGTGGCTATAGATAGAAGTATCTTGATAAACTTAAGCATGACAACAGGTGAGAAAGTTTCCTCATAGTCCACTCCCTCGACCAGGGTATAACCCTTTGCCACGAGTCTAGCCTTAAAGGTTTGCTCTTTTCCATCTACACGACGTTTTCATTTGTAGATCCACTTACACCATATAGGTTTTACCCCATCAGGCTGATCCACAAGTTCCTAGACTTGATTGAAGTACACAGACTTGATTGGTTCATGGCTTTAATCCACTCATCCTTGTCAACATCTTCCATTGTTTGCTTAAAAGACAATGGATCCTCGACCCCATCATTAGAATTGAAGTTATAGGCTTCAATCAAACCCATGTAGCGTCTCGGTGGGTTCATAACCCTCCCACTACGTCGAGGCAGTCTCAAATCTTGAGCTAGTTGACTTGATGTACCGACCTCAATAACTCTTGTTGATCTGTCAGTCTGTTCAACAACTCTTGTTGAACCCTCAGTAGTCTAAGTCTCACTAGAAATCTCACGTAAAACAAGCCTACTTCGTGGTTTATAATCTTGAGATGGTCTTCTTCCAAGAAGATAGCATTTATAGAAACAAACATTTTGTTCTCACTCGGATCATAGAAGTATCCACCCCTCATTTCCCTGGGGTAGCCTACAACGAGGCAAACTTTCGAATGTGGATCCAACTTCTTCGGGTTAGTCACAAGCACGTAGGCCAAACACCCCCAAATCCTGAAGTGGCTAAACTACCTTTACGGCCTCTCCACAACTCAAAAGGTGTTCCAGAAAAACTTTTCGTGGCAACGTTATTCAAAATGTAACATGCAGTCTCCACTTCAAAACCCCAAAACGAGTCTGGAAGATAAGCATAACTCATCATAGACCGAACCATGTCCAACAAGGTTCTGTTTCTCCTTTTTGATACACCATTCTGCTGAGGTGTACTTGAAGCCAAGAGTCAAGATGAAATTCCATGTTCTATCATATAGTTTTGGAATCGGAGGTCCATATATTCTCCACCACGATTAGATCATATTGTTTTTATCTTCTTACCTAACAAGTTTTCAACTTTAACCTTATACTCCTTGAAATTATCAAGGGCTTCAGACTTACGTTGCATTAGGTAGAGATACCCCTACCTTAAATAATCATCTATGAAAGAGATGAAATATTCATACCCACCTCAAGCCCTAACACTCGTCGAACCACGGAGGTCAGAATGTACAAGCTCCAAGGCTTCCTTGGCTCTGTAACCTTTTCCAGTAAAAGGTCATTTGATCATCTTGCCAGCGAGGCATGATTCACATACTGACAAAGAGTTTTCTTCTAAACTCTTTAGAAGTCCACATTTCACCAACTGCCCAATCCTATTGACCTAACCTTGCCAAAGATGGGTGTTTTCCTTAGGAGAAACCTTTGGTCTTTTAGCTATTGTCACCGTACTAAACATTTCAGTGTTAAACAAGGCTTTTATGACTAATGGCCTTATTACATATAAGTTACTTTCCATTGAACCAAAACCAATATCGATCCCATTCTTGAAAATAAACGCTTTACTCTCAGAAAAGAAGACGGTATAATCTTATTCAATGAGACAAGAAACCGAGATTAAGTTCCTCTTGATATGAGGAACTATGAAAATATTATCTCGTAATAGATAACATTTCTTGTAGAAAAATAACTTCAGTCTGCCTACAGCAACAGCTGAAACAACCTCACCAATACCGACTCGAAGAGTCAACTCTCCCTATAGCAACGTTTTCTAGGAACTAAATCCTTGGTAAGAAGAACTGACGTGATTAGTAGCACCCGAATCAAGGATTCAGGCAGAATCATCATTCTTTACCAAAAACGTCTCCAAGACAAATAAATCATTTTTACTGTCTTTAGACATCCTCCTCTTTTGGAGAGTAGTGGGATCAGTATCAAAACCTAAATTATCTCCAAGTTCCATTTCAGATAACACTTCTCTTTTATGAACTTTAACAGAGTCAGCAACACTTATTTTCTCTTCCTGAAGTTTAACTTGGGAACTGACACTATTCGTGTCTTTGTCATCCATCCCTCTATGCTCAAAAAATAAGAACTGACGCTCAAACAAATCTTGTAATGAATCCACGATCTCACGTGCAATGACCAAGGTCTCAACCCTTTTGGCCAAAGCAGCAGATATGCTAGCCAATATATGAAGTCGGGCCAATGAATTAGCCTTCATCTACACCTCATTTTCATTATGAACACTTCGCGGTGCATCAAGGGTCGGGACTTGAGGATATTCCTCAACCATGACAAACTTGAGGTCATTTACCACGAAATACATTTTACAAGAATTTTTCCAATGTATGAAATCAGTCAAATTTGAGGCATTTAATGGAAAATCAAACATGTTGCTGAAAACAAAAACACATTGATCTATGTTAGATTTTAAGCAAATACTCGTAGAAAAACTTACAACATCCAATACGGTTTAGAAAAACTAACATGAACCCCGTGTGGTATCTAGTTTTGCAATGACGCTTCAAAGGTTCAGGACAAAAGTCACCGAAGGGTGGTCAATTTATCCCTCCTTTGAATTGAGACATTCTCAACCAGCCATTAATACCAGAACAACTCTTGCTCCTGTAACGACTAGCCATCATTGATTTAGTCAAGAAAACATTAACTTACTTAACAATTTCCCATAAGTGTGACCCATCATTTTAAGCCCTAGAGTTCCGCCCCAAGCAGCCAATCCGAAGGGAAAAAATCCTACTGGGGCAAAAACTAAAGTGACCATATCCATTCTAGATTTCACCTTGATATTGACCAACTGCACAAAACCCATCCGAATGGGGATGCTCCCAGGGTGCCACGAGGGGTGAAAGAATGATCTCATGGTGCAAACCAATGAAGGAGACCGTAGGACATGTTGACACACACCCTTCACCCACTTACTATAAACACTCTTTCCGTCCACCTTGATATTTACTCATGCAAACATCATCCGAAGGGAGATGCTCCCATGGCACCACGAGACTAAGTATGAATCTCACGGTGTGAACATTCAAGGAGAAACATGAGTGGAATCATTGACATATCAGATACATCTATTCCTCCCACTGAGTATTTTATAACCTAGTGTTTAGTTAACTAAGTGACTTTTTAGGTTTGCCCAAGAGTAACTTTTACCTTGGATAGTTTAACAACTTTTGATCATCATTCATTGAACTCTTTAACAGAGTCTTTGACTAACTGTCACATGCTTGCAGAAAATCTATCTAATTCACCTTTCCAGGTAGGTTCTCAAGTAGGGGTGTTCCGTTTCCATCAGCTTAAGTACCCCAACCTAGACAGAACCCACCTTAGACAAAAGATCCCTTATAGATAGATTTAATACAATTTTAATCTTTTATGCCAATCAATTTAATCCTATTAAACTGATTTGAAAGATTAAACTAGGTTGTTGATCCCATTAGAAACTTGAACTTAGGTCTATCTCAATCCAATTTTAAAACTCTTTTAAAACATGAGTTCACCTAAGTCCGCATATAACTCTTTCTCATCGATTTTAGTTCTAATTTCTATTATAACGCTTATAACCAGAAACAACCAAAATCAACCACAACGCAAAGTAAACACATACAAGACATTCATAACACTTACAAACAACCTAAGTATCATGCTCCATACATTGTTCATTCATGGCTACTTTTTATATAAACCTTAAACAAAACAGCAACGAATCAAGCAAACATGCTTCCATTCACCCTTATAAAATAACACTTATAATATAAAGATGATGCATGAATATGCTTACTGCATGCATAAATATAACTCTTATATTTCATAATGCATGTGCATGCTTTCTTGTAATTTCGTCATGTCATACTATAACACTTATAATACATGATGCATGAATAATTACACAACCTAAGGTGGGTTTCAAATCTATATGTCATATACTATGCCATATAAACCATATACATCTCATGTATATTAAGCAAAAGTTGATGAACCGAGATAATTTGCCTCAAATCCTCAAAACTAAAAGCTAACTATTACAAAAGCAAAGTCTCCAGTTCAAACAGGCGAACCGGGTCTTGAACCATCCGACAAAGGAACGTGTCTCTATTGATCGTAAACCAAAACGCAAGCGATCGACTAGACGAAAGAGTAAACGCTTTATTCAATCGTTTACTAATGCTTCCAGAGCTAAACGATCGTTTACCTTTTATTATGCGATGAAGCATGAGGCACGCGATTGTGCAGCGCACAATGCACAATGCAAACCTTAAACGATCGTCTAAACACAACTATGCGGTGAAGCATAATCGTTTAAACGAGCGCCAAAGTATCATATTCTGCATGATCGTGTAGTCAATGACTATGCGATGAGGCATGCTAACTATACGATCGTTTAGTGCGCGTGTTTTTTATTAAACGATGAGCATCAAATGCTCCCACTCAATCGTTTACCTCCAGCGTCTACGCGATAGAGAAAACACTTTATCCCATCGTTTAGTAAATACTACACGATCGTTTACCTTAGGCTACACGATACGACCAACTCTTGGTCTTCTTCTTCGCTGAGAACCTTATCTTCATGCTTCGAAATTTCATCAGGAACGACTCGACAAACTCAAACACTTTAGCTGAGACTATCTTTAACTACAAGTCCCTGTGTTCAACCTTGTATAATCCCGAGAAAATTTTATTCTTGTATACTTGGCAAGAGAACAAGAAAACTAGTGACAGGAGCGCATGATCAACTACATTAACGCACGTTCAGATTAGCGCATGACCATATTTAATGCATATAATCATCAAACAAATACCATCAGAATGACCATGACCATAATTTGGGACTCGACTAACAATATCCTTCAAAAAATTAAAAACACTATAGCTTTCTATAATAAAAGTTGATGTGTTATTTTATGCAGATATAATAAAAGGAGATTGTGGTGATGGAAAATGCGTTGTGCAACAAGTTTTCTCAGTAGAACCCAAGTATAGTTAAGAAAAGGGTCAAACTAAGGGACTAAGGAAAACAATATGTGGTAATAATTTTTAAGATGACTTTGAGGTAACCAATAAATCAAAGAGTTGGTGGGTTGTTGTTTGCGGTAAAAAAATGTATGCGGCATAGTTAAGAAAAGAGTTAATATTAGGAAGATGCGATGAATATGCAGGGAACGGGTTGAGAAGGGGTTCAGCTAACACTTCTTAGAATTGCGTTCATGTTATGCGATCATGCTACACACATACAATAGCAAATCATCTCTCAACGCAAATGCTACGACTTCTAGTTTTAGAACGAATGTGATATATGCGATAAGTCGATAGGATCTACACATAAGCCTCTATTCTTGTCTATGCGATGACGAATGACACACACATATACAAGGCGACCGCATAATATCATAACCTATCTCTAGGGTGCATGCGATGCATGTTGGCAAACTGAACTTATCTCTAAGTCCCTATCTCTTGCTTATGCAGATCTAATCTTGCTCTCTCGAGTCTAGATTCTAACCTAGCTCTCTCAAGTCTTAGGTTCTTTCTTTAGACTCTCTCTTTTGAGTAGCTCTAAAGGGGTGTTGGGCACAACATAAGACAAGATGATCACGTGCAATGAAAATCCTGGGTCATGTTAGCTAAGTTCTTCTCAACCCATTCGATAGATTTAGTTACTCATGCGTGCTTGTAAGAGAGTGAACAGATGTAGATAAGCAAATTTCATTTTATAGATATAGAATTAAAATACAGAATAACAATGCAGAATAAAAATAAAGAGCCTGGTAGCAATCTCTTGCTTCCCGAGGCTTTTACAGTGTTCTTCTCTACTCTGCTCAAAGGATAATCTTGCTCTCGCAAGAGTCGGCCCTCTCTCTGTTTTCTACACCTTCTGGGTTCTCTCTCGAGCTGACTAGAGTGATCTTCCGGCATCTCTTCCCCTCTCCCACTCCGCCTTCTAAGTAAAATAAAAACTATGAACAAGGCTAAGTATCTATGGAGAAAATTATCTAAAAATATCGAACTCCTTCACTGAAGGTGGCCTTTGGTATTTATAGAGCTTTAGGGTGAAAGGCTTTTTCTCTCTTATGATTGCACTGATGGGATGACATTAATTCTCTGTTTGATGCGCCGAATATTTGTCATCGAAAAGTTGAGTGTACTTGCTACAGTAGATCGTTAACGACTTGTAACCTTAATTTGGAATCGACCGTCATCAGCTTTCTGTCCCATCGTGATTTATTATGCTTTTCACCCAAGTGCGCCCACCAAGTTGCACCGGCTCTATGCGGCAACCTTCTTGAGCAGATATTTGCGAACACAAATGACCGCATAACCTTACGTTAATGCAATCTTTTGCTGCGCTCAATCGTTGATTTCTTTGGATCGCATTTTTCACCTTGCGTCAACGCATATTCTGCACAAAAATACATAAGTTAACTGTTTTTTATCAATGCAAACCTGCATTGTTTAATAACTTGACACTGTAATAACGTGCATTTCTGCCCGTTATCACGCCCTCAAATTAAACAATACTTGTCCTCAAGCATAAGCTAAAGATTTCCTTTAGAAAGTCGACCGCCTTCCTTCTCCTAGATTTCTCAAGGATGCCTCATTCAAATCCTATACGCCAAAATTTCCTTAATTCTTATTCAGGTCTCTTCTTAAAATATTTCTAAAGTTTAGGGACCGCAAGTTTAACCTTAAAAAATACTTTACTAGATTCCAGGACATCGCATGGTTTATTTATAAAAAAAAAATCACTAGGGTGTTGAATGATTTTTTTATCCTTGCGTATTTTAGACATTATTTTTTTTCTTTTGACCTTGCACTGATCCAAGTGCCTCGCCTTCGTTTTGGCTTGCCCCCACGTGTGTCATGCGGACATCCAACTACGAGGCGCTCTTTCTCAGACTAAATTCATGCTCATTTGGCAGCGGAGTTGCGGTCATTTATTTATGCGTTGATCACGATTCCTACCTTCGTTTTTGCTTGCCCTCACGTGTATCATGCGGACATCAACTACGAGTAGGATCCGATCGCAACTTCTTCTTTTTTAAAAAAAATAAGCAAGGCTAAAAATAGCAAGGTCGAAATCAATACCGCACCCCCAAATTTAAAATTCGGCAATGTCCTCATTGCCAAAAGATTGAAAGAAGTCATGTGATATTCTTAGGAAGCTTCGTAAGGGTCAATTTGAAAGAAAGCTAGCAGACCACTAACTTCTAGAAATATTTCATGAGGTGACTGTCCTAAAATTAAGTTGACTCTAGTGTATACGAAAAAATAGAAGCATGTGTTTCATCATTGACATCATAATTGGCAAAGAGAAATCATGCGGTGACTTACTAAATTGATCAATGTTAAATGATTGTGGTAACCAAAGAGGATGCGGTGATAAAATTTTCAAAATTAAATGCGATGCGATAGTGTAAAATTTGGAATAAAGTCAAGGAAAGATACAACTCCCAAATTTTCGTTGTCGCCCACATTATTTGTTGACGCATCCTGCTTTGCGGCGATCTACTTTCTTTGGATTGCAGTGAAGAAATTAACTAGTTTCGTCTTCGTGTAGCGCCTCCGCAATTTCTTACCTCGATCGTTTGCTAAGAAAAATATTGAGAAGTTAGCAAAAAAAAACAAAGTTAACAAAATTTTTCTCTCTCTTTTTTTTTTAAGCAAATAGCGTAATGATGATACTAAAAAGGAAAAGAGATAAGTTCATGAATTCAGAATTTCAACGGATACTTCACAAAACTTGTGTCTTGCGTCCCTAATGAATTTGAATCGTATGATAGCGCAAGGACTGCCCACTTCTTTTTCATTCAGAGTTTCTCAGGTCCACGGAGGTGACCTTGCGATGCCAGTCTTCTCCGCGATATACTTTCACTCGTTGCCCATTAACCTTGAATATGTTGGTTCCGTCATCATTAAATAACTGACCGCGCCATGCGGGAATACCTCTCGACTATGAAGGGTTCGGACCAACGTGACTGTAATTTCCCAGGGAAGAGTCGTAGCCGTGAATTAAATAGTAAGACCTTTTACCCGACTTGGAGGTTCTTGCCGCATATTTGTTTGTCATGCCAGCGCTTTCCGTGCTCCTTGTAAATCTTTGCATTCTCGTATGCGTTAATTCT